>NC_053156.1:182261444-182551194 GCF_016835505.1 Polypterus senegalus | reverse complement strand
TGATGATAGATGCAAAGTCTTTGCAATTTTTCGCTGGGTAACACCTTTCTGATATTGCTCCACTATCTTTCTGCGCAACATTGTGGGAATTAGTGATCCTCTACCCATCTTGGCTTCTAAAAGAGACACTGCCACTCTGAGAAGCTCTTTTTATACCCAATCATGTTGCCAATTGACCTAATTAGTGTTAATTGGTCTTCCAGCTCTTCGTTATGCTCAAATTTACTTTTTCCAGCCTCTTATTGCTATTTGTCCCAACTTTTTTGGGATTTGTTGACACCGTGAAATTTTGAATCAACATATTTTTCCTTTAAAATGATACATTTACTCGGATTAAACGTTTGATCTGTCATCTATGTTCTATTACAAATAAAATATTGACATTTACCATCTCCACATCATTGCATTCAGTTTTTATTCACAATTTGTTTAGTGTCCCAACTTTTTTGGAATCCGGTTTGTGTTAGCAGAAAGATTTTAATTTCGTTAATTAGAAAATTAAAATATAAAATCCCAGATCTCAGTATCACAGTGCAAACCACATACTAGCTTAGTAGAACCTGTCTCACATTGCGTTCAACACTTTAGAAATTTTAATCTCATAATAGAGCAGGAAGTCTTGACTTTAATTTCTAAAATGAAACCTACTACTTGTTCCCTAGACCTAGTGCCAACAAATTTAGTAAAAAGTGCAATGGATGTTCTTGCAACGCCTATTCTTAACATTATTAATAGTTCACTATTGCATGGCACTGTACCTGATGCACTGAAATGTCAGTAATTAAACCATTACTTAAAACATCAGACCTAGACCAACATATCTTATATACAAATGTCTACGAGTGAAGTGTGTGTGTGTGTCTGTCTGGCCCGGAAGTGAGAGGTGGAGTTAGGGTAATGGTTCCACCTCCGAGGAAACAGAAAACTAAACGTCTACGTATGGAAGTGTGTGTGTCTCTCTTCATCCGGCCCGGAAGTGCGAGGCTACTACAGCATGAAGCTCAGAGAGCCGGCAAGACAGCCCCAAATTACCAAGTTGGAAGAAGAAAGCGACTCTGTTGCCAAAGCACAACCGCTGAGAAATGAGAGAAATTCTTATGTAAACGAGAAGAGCACACTGGCAAAACATAATCTCTTTTACTCCCGTCGCTAATACAGTAATCCCTCCTCGATCACCCGTGATAGGTGAAAATCCACAAAGTAGAAACCATATGTTTGTATGGTTATTTTTATATATTTTAAGCCCTTCTAAACTCACCCACACCGTTTATAAATATTCCCCGCACAGTTATACAGCATAAACCGTTTATATTCTCTTAGTTATTAGGTAAGATTCATAGAAATTATGTATGTAAGCACACTGTTTATATACTACTCACAAACATACGTACAGTAGGACCTCGGTTCACGACCATAATTCATTCCAAAACTTTGGTCGTAAACCGATTTGGTCGTGAACCGAAGCAACTTCCCCCATAGGACTGTATGTAAATACAATTAATTGGTTCCAGACCATATGAACTGTATGTAAATATATATATTTTTAAGTTTTTAAGCACAAATATAGTTAATTAAACCATAGAATTCACAGCATAATAGTAAACTAAATATTAAAACATTGAATAACGCTGAGAAAACCTTGAACAACAGAGAAAACTAACACTGCAATAGTTTTGCTTATAGCGCCAACCGCCGGCTAAAAGCACTTTTTAAATGACTTTTAAGCACAGGGAAAAAAATTTACATTTGAAAAAATCCGTAATTTAATAAACCACCAAGAAAAATAACATTGCAACAATGCACGCTACGAACAGATCACTGGAAACAGAAGTGAAAACAAAATCAAGCCCAGTGCATTCTTTAACTGCCTTCCTACCTTAATGCTTCTAGCTCTGTCTCGCGCTGCCTGTGTGTCTGCATCTTGGGCTGTCTCTGTGTGTGTGTGTGTGTGTGCACGTCTCTCTCCCATTGCCTGTGTGTGTGTGCGCGCCTCTCTGAGCTGCCTGTGTGTGTGTGCGTGTGTGTGTGTGCCTCTCTCGCGATGCCTGTCTCTCTCTCTCTCTCTCTGCACAGGAAATGCACAGGGAGAGACTGAACATGTACAAACCGACAGGGAAACTGGCTTGTTCGTATACCGAGTGTGTGGTCTTGAACCGAGGCAAAAGTTTGGCAAACTTTTTGGTCGTAAACCGAGTTGTACGTGTAACCAGGACGTTCGTGAACCGAGGTTCCACTGTATCGTATATCATTAAAGGAGTTTTATTTAATACATAATACAGTTTTAAACATATTGTAATTGATTAGGTAATATAAAAATACAAAATGAAAAATCTATAACATGTAAATGCTGTACATAAAACCAAAATGTTACTTTAAAGATACCGTGGAGCATCTTCGATATCACATGCTCCAGCCATTATGATAAACATGCCACCGGCAAAAAATACCTACAATGCAAGAAAAAAAATGTTTAAAATGTATTTACAGTTACAATAAATGTACATACATGTACTAAGTACGTGGAAAATTAGTTATGGGTACTCACCAACAATGACACGATGACTTGTCTGATAACAATGACATTTACTGCACTGTCACAGCTCTTCTAAAGGAGCCTCTTCAGGCGACTGTGTAGCACCACCGCCGTCGACTGGACTTTCTTCTTCCACTGAAGGCATACTAGGCAGTGTTTTGTGGGTGAGGAACATCGTGATGGGCATTTGCCTATCGCTGCTTTTCATTTGTGTAAAGAGGTTCTCATACACTTCTGTGGCACTGTCAAGAGCATTTTTAAATTGCAAACAACGAATCATTTGCGGGTCCCATTCTTCGACTGATGTCTGGAGATCTTTTGCCATTCGTAAAATGGTCGCGAGACACTCGAGAGTTAGGCCGGTGTCGTCTTCTTCCTGTGCTGGGTCGTCTTCTTCCTCGGTTGCTGACTTGGTCATCTTGGCCAAATCTTCATTGCTCAGTGGCTCGGAGTGGGCATCAAGCAGCTCATTGACGTCATCACAGGTCATGTTGTCGAATCCTTCTCCTCCTAGCAGTATTGCCAGACTGACTGCCTTGTCAACCGCCGAGTGCTGAATTTCTTCTGCAGAAAAGCCCTTATTGTCGTGCACAACCTCTGGCTACAATTTCTTCCAGCAGACATTAACCATCCCTTTCTTCATATCGTTAAGGGCCTTCTGCATGTTCACCATACACGATGTGATCACATACTTATGCTAGTACTCCTTCAGGGAAAAGTCATTGTCCGTGTCCATTGCCTCGACCATGTGTTGCAGGCTGTTTCTGGTGTACAATGCCTTGAAAGCCCGAATAACTCCTTGATCCATTGGCTGAATCAGCGACGTCGTATTCAGGGGCAAGAACTCTATTTTTACGCCTTGGTAGGTTAGATCTAAGGGATGACCTCCAGCATTGTACAGAAGTAAAAGGACTTTGAACTCCAGCCCTTTCTCTGCCAGGTAGATCTTTACCTCTGGGATGAAACATTGGTGAAACCAATCCGACATTAGACGTTTCATAATCCAGGCCTTCGGGTTGTGCATCCAGTACACAGGCAGCAGGCTTTTATTCTTATTTTTCAGGGACCGGGGGTTTTAGGACTTATAAATGAGCCCAGGCTTTATCATAAAGCCCACAGCATTGCCGCACATGACCAGCATGATGCGATCTTTGTGAGCCTTAAACCCCGGGGCTTTTGCCTCTTCCTTCATGATAAAAGTAGGAGACGGCATCCGCTTCCAAAATAAGGCTGTCTCATCCATATTAAACACGGCTTCAGGCTGATATCCGCCTTCTTCAATCATCGCCTTGAACATGTCGGCAACATAATTCTCAGCTGCGGCTTTGTCTGCGGAGGCAGCCTCTCCTTGCAGGTTCACACTGACCAAGTTGAACCTTTTTTTGAATTTTTCAAACCAGCCGTTGCTGGCAGTAAATTCACAGCTCTCGCTGGGGGATTCAGCAGAAGTTCCAGGTTGAGGGTCGTCGTCTAGAGCATCTCCGGCATCCACAAACCTATCGTGAAGTTGCTTGGCCTGTTCTCTGATGATATTGGTGTCCATGGGGATGTTCTTGTTCCAGCAGTCTTCAATCCAAATCCCTAAAGCAGATTCCATCCAGACTACCGCCTTATTACGTCCACTTACAATTCTTTTCACGCCCTGGTTAAAGAACACTCGAATACTCTTTTTATCCTTCTTAATATAACAAACTGTGGACTCGGCCTACAGTGGTGTAGCTTTTCCCTTCCTTCAACATGTCCAACAATTTTACCTTTTCAGCAATTGTTAGCATCTTCCGTTGGCGCTTGGGCACGGCCCCAGAAGCAGTAGCAGATCGTTTAGTAGATGTAACGAAGGGCTTGACTACAGTACGCACAAAGAATCACGTTGATGCTGAATGAGCAAGACGAGATGCCGGCTTTAAGCGAAATCGAATTCTGCGCTCCCCGTCGCAAAGCCAATCAGCACCCAGAAGCTTAACTGCGTGCTCTGATTGGGTAGCTTCTTAGCATTCGCCAATAGTGTCCCTTGTTTGAAATCAAATGGGCAAACCAATTGAGGAAGCAAATACAGTACACGTACCAGAAAGAAAAAGACCGCAGACATCCATGAAGCAGCGAAAAATCTGCGATATATATTTACATATGCTTACATATAAAATTCGCGATAGAGTGAAGCCGCGAAAGTCGAAGCGCGATATAGCGAGGGATTACTGTACACAAGTGAGGCGAGCATGTTGGCAAAATGTAACTTAGGACCTTTCAATGACCTGACATCTCTACATTTCAATTTTTTTTATGACGATTTGAATAGTTTCTAGGATCTGAGCTTTTTACAGCATGGGTTTACACAGCTAGTACTTAACAATTATAGACCCATTTCAAATTTAGTAGTGGGACCATTACTGTTTTCACTTCACATGCTTCCACTGGGATCTATCATTTGAAAAAATAATGTTAATTTTACTCGTATGCAGATGACACCCAGTTATAACTTTATTTTAGACAAAATGAAGTTTCTCCTATGTTATCTTTCATTAGTTGTGTTAGTGAATTAAGGGAGTCGATGGATGAAAACTACTTGTCTTTAAAACACAGACAAAACAGAGATACTAATCACTGGAGGGAATGATGCCGATTGCAACAATATTTTGTCATCAAGCTAGGAGTTATCTTTGATTCTAGCATGTCATTTAAAGCATGCATTACAAAGTCATCTAAATCAGGTTTCTTCCACCTTAAAAATGTTGGGAAAATAAGGTGTTTTCTAAATAAGAAGGATTCTCAGAAATGAATTCATGCATTTCTAGTAGGATTGATTACTGCAATTCGGTGTTCATTGGATGTTCAAACTATTCTTTATACAGAATCCAGTTAATCCAAAATGCTGCAGCAAGAATTATTACAAGAAAAAGAAAATACAAACACATAACTACAAATCTTAAATCCTTACACTGGATCCCAGTTAATTTTAGGGCAGATTTCAAAATCCACCTTTTAACCTATAAAGCCTTAAATGGCCTAGGTGCGGCTTACTTGTCTGAAGTTATGATTCCAAGGATGGATAAAATAACAGTGGAAGTTGAACTTTTAGTTGCAGGACCCCTAAACTGTGAAATGGTCTGCCTGCTAATATAAGAGATGTCCCTTCGGTCTCGGCTTTCAAATCCCCGGCGGAACACTCACTATTTCCTGATTAAAGCTGTTTATTAACTGTACAGACTATATCTCTATTGTCAGTCATTAGCACTAAAACATAAGTAATATGATAGTGAATATTTGTTACTAACTCTTACTTATTCTGTTTCTCTTCTAGGTACTCAAATGTGGCACTTGGTGCAACTGCCCTACTGCAAAGTTGTTTTGCCTGTCTAAGGTATAGAGGATTGCAGGAATCGTTGTGTAGAAGGATCCTTTCATTGGAGTGGCCAATGGCCGAGGTCTCCAGGACTCTGAGCAAATTCAAATTGTATTATGTAATATCTAATGTTGAATTTTGATCTGCACTTGTAATATTTCTACTGCACTATTATATTGTATTGAGGATTACTTGTGTTCTGTTATGTATACTGTACTGAATTTACCTCCTTGTTTGGACACCAACTACACGCCCAACCTACCTGGAAAGGATTATCTCTTTGAACTGATTTATCAAGGTTTCTTCCATTTTAGGGTTTTTTGGGGTGGGGGGGTGGGGAGAAAGAGTTTTTCCTCGTCTCCTTAGAGAGTCAAGGCTGAGGGGCTGTCAAAAAACCAGGGCCTGTCAAAGTCCATTGTGGCACTTCTTGTGTGATTTTGGGCTATACAAAAATAAACTGTATTCATGTCAAGGTAAGTAACAATATCTAGGTGGTGACTTTCCCCGACACCAATACCATTAATTACATTACATTAATGGCTCTCGTTCACCCTGTTAAAACTAATGTGTCAAGTGTGTTGGTTTGTTATAGGTTTGCTGCCATTAGGATGTCACACTAATAGTAAGTTCGGTAAGGCACTCTTGCGTGACCGCACATATATACAAGTAACTTCAGATGGCACAATAACAAGTGAGAAAAGTGCGAGTAAAAACTACTGATGAAACAGGCTGAACAGTGCTGAAGATACAGTACCGCATCAACATGTTGAAAAGAAAAACAGCACAAGTCATATCTGGAAATGCTGTGTGTTCGAGAATTTTAGCATGCAATTGGGGAAAACGCACTTATTAATGGGAAAAAAAAGTTAACACATAGGCTTTTATTTATCCCTTTAAGAGTTACTTAAACAGATTTGTGCAGCTTTGAGAGCGAAAACAGATGCACTCAGACTCTTTTGCGAGTTGTAACTGTTCAGCTTGTAGTGTAACGCATTTGTAACAGCAGATGAAATGATAGTGGGATTAATTGCTTTTAATACAGTGTCCTACACAGTCTAGATAAAGGAGCAGAAGCTTTGCATTTGTTCATTTATTGTAATGAGCACATCTACACCTTTGTCTAAGCATCCATCAATTTTGTAACTGGTGGATATAGTTCAGGGTTGCAGGTGAAACCGCCTTGCCCCCATCCTTTTACATATATGGCACAGTGGCAGTGATGACAACAGTCATAGTAATTAAAAAATCGAAGCAAGTTTCAAATGAGGTGGCTATTTGGCTTGTCACCATCATTGATGAAATGAGCTGCTGCATTTCTAATACTAACAAGAAATGTATTTAAAACTTCAGTGCTTGAAGTGCATCTCCCAATTAATATGATATGCACGTGCACTGTATGGAAAACAGCATTGCTTCACTGCTGAATACGAATATGCAAACACTAAATTTGTGTTAATAAATTGGGTTTTGAAGTTGAGCTAATGTTAATTAGCATAATCCCTACAATATGAAGAATGTGGTAAAAGCACTTATGTCATAGACATTTTTTTGGTAACATCTTACAACAGTATAACTAAGGCATGTTGAGGGCCAGAAACTGTGATGACAGACCAGAGCTGCTATTATCTGACCAACAACTTTTGAAGTAAATCCTTTCTACTCCTACTCTTCATTTTAATCACTGCATGTGGTTTGGCTCATTAGTGTTAGTATAATAGAGGTACAGTATATTCTTATGTGAAATAAGATTTCCATCTGATTTTGACTGTTTGACTAATTTACTTTTAGTTGACTGAAACTGATTTACTTTTTCTTGACTAAAACCAACAATAATTAAATGACTAAAATGTGACTAAAATTGAAATGCAATCTAGAAGACGAAGACGAAAACTAAATCAAAAATGGATTATCAAAATTAACACTGCTTGTGAGTCCTCTTTTAGCTGGTTTGGCTACATTTACCTGCTTGTCCAAGGGTGTCATGATTTCTTATTTTCTCTGAAATGTTGTGTATGTATAAGTCAAGGTTGCTGTAAATATATGCATGTTCTCCCGTCAAGTTTTCTTTTATAAATTCTGACATTTGGACAGCTGTAGACCTAAATTTCAAGCTTCTTATATGCATACACAAGTTTTATAAATAACCCTTGTCTATTCTACAATGAGGCTTTAGTGTACTGTGCCGCAAAAAAAAGTCTTAAAATTAACCAAACAAGTCCACATTTTTAAGCATAAAAGATTCCGATTTAAGAAAAAAATGCCTTTGAAAGGCAGAGTTGTGATAATTAAAGAAAATTAGAAATAATGATTTATGAAAGATTCTTGGTTTTATTTTCTCAAAATAAGGATATGTTTCTTGCTTGTTTGTCTGATTGCAGCAGCCATTGTGGGTGGAGTTATGACAACCCAATGCCACATCTTCACCATTCCCTAGCCCATTACATTTGGTGCTATTATTTTTACCATGCCTATGGAGAGGGATGCGTGCCAAGTGGAAGCATAATGAAAAGAGCACATGTGAATCTCATTGTAACTTGAAAGAATAACAAACCTGGACTGAACTGGTTACACTGTACTGTAATTTCTGGAAAACCTTAGACTTTTGAAAGAGCCAAGTCACTTTTTCCGTGGTGTGTCTTGCACATGAACAAGAATACAGTTAGGTCCATAAATATTTGGACAGACACAACTTTTTTCTAATTTTGGTTCTGTACCACAATGAATTTTAAATGAAACAACTCAGATGTAGTTGAAGTGCAGACTTTCAGCTTTAATTCAGTAGGTTGAACAAAAAGATTGCATAAAAATGTGAGGCAACTAAAGCATTTTTTAACACAACCCGTTCATTTCAGGGGCTCAAAAGTAATTGGACAATTTATTCAAAGGCTATTTCATGGGCAGGTGTGGTTAAGCCCGTCGTTATGTCATTATCAATTAAGCAGATAAAAGACCTGGAGATGATTTTAGTGATGGGAAGTTCGGATCATTTTACCGACTCGGACCTTTGAGTCTCGTTCAGCAAAAATGAACGAATCTTTTTTCGAGTCATTTCGTTCATTTTAGCAAAATATAATTAAAATGTTACCTGTTACCTCCCTAACACATCTACTGCTTACACAAATGTTGATCACACTACAAACAAGACAAAACTATAATGCTATAAGAAACGGAAAATATTAAATTTATTGTTTACCTGGGTCTTTAGTCTATGATTAACAAAATCATAGTGACAGAAATTGACAGACCTTTTTTATTTATAAGAAAATTCATTTTAGATATTTTTCATAATTTTATGATAATTTCTAAATATGATCCAACATACAACAAATGGAATTTTACGTTAGTATTTGACTGAGTTACTGAGCCGGTAAGTGGTCACGTGACAAAAGAACGAACGACTCGAAAGACTGAATGAACTAATCAATTCTCTTTCCAGCTCAGACTGCATAGGTTAAGCTTATGGGGCTGTCACGTGATGAACGAACGACTTGAAAAACCCGAAGACTCGAAACAGGTGAATCAATAATTCCAATACAGAAACTATAGGAAGTTGTGCAAATACGCATGCGCGACTGAACGAATCACTCCCACGAGACGACTCGTTCTTCCCGAGTCACATTAAAGATTCGTTCAAAATGAATGAATCGTTCAAGAACGACCCATCACTAGATGATTTGAAGTGTGGTGCTTGCATGTGGATGATTTTGTTACAAAAAGACAACATTCGGTCAAAGGAGCTCTCCATGCAGGTGAAAGAAGCCATCCTTAAGCTGCGAAAACAGAAAAAACCCATCCGAGAAATTGCTACAATATTACGAGTGGCAAAATCTACACTTTGGTACATCTTGAGAAAGAAAGCAAGCACTGGTGAACTCAGCAACGCAAAAAGATCTGGACGTCCACGGAAGACAACAGTGGTGGACGATCACAGAATCATTTTCATGGTGAACAGAATCCTCTTCACAACAGCCAACCAAGTGAACAACACTCTCCAGGGGGTAGGCGTATCGATATCCAAGTCTACCATAAAGAGAAGACTGCATGAAAGTAAATACAGAGGGTGCACTGCAAGGTGCAAGCCACTCATAAGCCTCAAAAATAGAAAGGCTAGATTGGACTTTGCTAAAGAACATCTAAAAAAAACAGCAGTTCTGGAAAAATATTCTTTGGACACATGAAACCAAGATCAACCTCTACCAGAATGATGGGAAGAAAAAAGTATGGAGAAGGCGAGGAACAGCTCATTATCCAAAGCATACCACATCATCTGTAAAACACGGTGGAGGTAGTGTGATGGCTTGGGCGTGCATGGCTGCCAGTAGCACTGGGACAGTAGTGTTTATTGATGATGTGACACAGGGCAGAAGCAGCCAAATTAATTTTGAGGTGTTCAGAGACATACTGTCTGCACAAATCCAGCTAAATGCAGTCAAATTGATTGGGCGGCATTTCATGATACAGATGGACAATGACCCAAAACATACAGCCAAAGCAACCCAGGAGTTTATTAAAGGAAAGAAGTGGATAAATTCTTGAATGGCCAAGTCGGTCACCTGATCTTAAGCCAATTGAGCATGCATTTCACTGTTTGAAGACTAAACTTCGGACAGAAAGGCCCACAAACAAACAGGAACTCAAAGCAGCTGTAGTAAAGGCCTGGCAGAGCATTAAAAAGGAGGAAACCTAGAATCTGGTGATGTCCATGACTTCAATACTTCAGGCTGTCATTGCCAGCAAAAGGTTTTTAACCAAGTATTAGAAATGAACATTTTATATCCAGTTATTTAATTTGTCCAATTACTTTTCAGCCCCTGAAATAAAGGGATTGTGTTAAAAAAATGCTTTAGTTGCCTCACATTTTTATGCAATCTTTTTGTTCAACTCACTGAATTAAAGCTGAAAGTCTGCACTTCAACTGCATCTGAGTTTTTTCATTTAAAATTCATTGTGGTACAGAACCAAAATTAGAAAAAAGTTGTCTTTGTCCAAATATTTATGGACCTAACTGTATATGGTAATAAAACAACTGAGCACAATGTTTTTGCGTGAGTTAATTCATGGACACCGATGCCAATCAATCTGTAAATACACAGGAATAACAACATGCCAAACCTGATGCTGTAAGGCACGAATGACAGCTCTTATCTATCAATGTGTGCATGCTAAAAATCTATATTGAACTTAATAAAATTCAATCTGATTAAATTTAGGTGACTATGTGTTATTAAAATTGGCCCTGGTGTGTGTGTGCTTTTCCTGCAATGGACTGGTGCACTGTCCAGATGTTATTCCTGTCTTGCATCTGATCCTTGCTGGAGGGTTAAGGAAGGTGCAATATCTTTATATATAATATGCTACCGTGGCTGTTCGCTTGTCTGCCCAGGATTTTAAATCACCTGTAGCTTGCAAACCGTTTCACCTATTGAACTGAAATTTGGTACACATATACTACATGGCATCTACTTTACGCTTTCGGGGTGAACACTGACCTCCAAGTTTATTCCTCTCTTTATTTTATTGTAGAATCATCTTTCGGCGGCAGCCGTGTGGCGCATGCATAAGGGCGCTGTTCTCATCCCTACCACCTTCGCCGTCACTTCCCCTACCTCTTCATATCTTAAATCATTCTTGAAGCAGATTGATGACTTAAGTGCCAGCTTCAGTGAAAAATTCAATAAAATTTACTAAGTAATTGCAACGCAAACAACTGACTTAATCAGTTTTAATGTGAAAAGATGCAGACGACAGAAGAGAAGAAACGGGCCGCTAGGGTGGAGAAAAGAGTTCCTCAGGAAGCAGCAAGTGCATCAACCTCTGAGCAAATGAATGCTAAACATACAGAGAAAGAGTATGAAAACTATGAATGCTGAAGTCAAGTGTATTCATTGCACGTTATTGTGCAGTGCGCCATTATTGGTTTTTATTATAAGTATAATGTCTAAAGTGGAAAAAATACATCAATAGATTAATGGGTGGAAGATATTCAGGACAAAAATAATAATGATGAAGTTATTTTTTTTTAATTATTAGAACATCATCATCCAGTTCCTGATTCGTGCCCTATATTTGCTGGGCAGCTGTCCCTTAAACCTTCCTCAGTTGTGCCTATAGTAGAGAAAAATATACAGAGAGACTGATGGACAAAAGACTTTGAGGACAGCAGTAATAATATTATTGGGTAGCACAGTGCTGCTGTCTCACAGTGAAGGAAAATGGGGTTCACGTTCTGGGTGTTCTCTGCATGGACTTTCCATGTTCTCCCCAGGAGTTCCGATATTCTCCCACAGTCCAAACACATGCAGGTTAGGTAGATTGCTAAAATGGCCCTATACAGGCAGTCCCCGGGTTATGTACGAGATTGGGACTGTAGGTTTCTACTTAAGTTCAATTTGTATGTAAGTCGGAACAGGTACATTATTTTAATTAATGCTATTGTTGACCAACTGTAACCAAGTGCTCTGCCAATGAATGATGGAGTTTCAATTCTTTCTGACATTTTTATTATTTCTAATTTATTTTCAATGGTGATGTTTTTTCTCTTCTTTACTGGATCACCAGCACTTGCATCAGATTTGTGTTTCAGAGACATTCTTGAAGGGTGAAGACAAAAGATTAAGATGAGCTCTTCTGCACAGCACTGTGCACGTTATCACAGCAGGAAGGCACCAGACGTCAACACGTCTGATGTATAGGGTGGTTCAGATCTAATTATGCAATTTTCATTACGCTATAACTTATTCAATTTATTACATAGAAAATCACCCGAAAAATCCTGGACTATCGAGAAGTGTGCGAAATGACGACATGAAAAAATCGTCTTTGCACCGAACTGCAATTGTCCCTGCATAAATCAAAGTCATCCAGACGATCTGGATCTGCATAATTAGATCTGGGCCACCCTATACTGACAAGTGTGATGGACAGCCGGGTCCCATGTCCGGTCGGGACGCCCCTGCTGCATATGTTCCTGGGAAGCCACCATGGACAGCTCAATACCTCCCCCGGGATGCTTGGTAGCAGCCTCCCAGGCCGATGTTGATTCCTCAGTCTCCCGCGTGGCTCCATGGGACCTGGAGTCCTCCACAGCCTGGTTGGAAGCTGGGGTGGCAGCTAGGGGTGCTGCCGAGACATAAGAACCCGACTGGACGAGTCATCAGCCCCACCGGAGGTGCAATTGGGACCAGGTGTTCAAGCACCCGTAACACTTCCGGGTGGGCTATAAAACGGGCCAGCCTCCACCACTAAAGGACCAGAATTAGGAGGAAAAGGATGAGGTTGCCTGGGAGGAGTGGTGGTGCAAGGTGGAGAGTTGTCGGTGTGTTTAAGTGCTTTTGGGACTGTGTTGGGCCTGTGGGACACGGGGTAGACGTGGCCCACGGCTGAAAAGAGAAAATAAAAGCCTGTGTGATTTTTACACGTGCCTCTGCGTCAGTCTGTGCCGGGTCGGGCGCTATATAGGCCTTTATCAAACAAGAGACAACTTCCTGCTATGTATGTAACAGTACAAGCAGGCTTGCTACTGAGAACGAATGGGGGCAGCGAGGGGCGGTCCACCAGCCCACCTCACAGTCACCTCCACTACAGTATGCTGCCTGCAATGTCTGCTGCACCACCGCCCCCATTCAACACACAGCCATTCGAGGCACACTACAATGCTAACCTCCGCTGCCCCATTCACCCTAAATGGCCTCCGTTCAGCCACAACCGGGTCACCGCTTGCAGGCAGAAGATGACGAAGCGGCAGTTACTGCGGCCCCGTTCGTATGTTGTAGGTCGGATGTCCGTAACCTGGGGACTACCTGTAGTGTGTATGTTCATCCTGCAACGGACTGGCAACCTGTCTAGGGATTGTTGCTGCCTTACGTCCATGCTTGCCTGTGCGATGACTGCTCCATGGATAAGCAGGCTAGGATGGATGGATGGATACCTATAACATCTATTCAGTTTTGGTCACATGATTATCTGCTACCACAAGCTCAATATTCTCTTTCACTGAAGTATACATGAGCATTATCAATTCAGCACCAGCAGGCAGCATCTTTGCAAAATAAAGAAATAATCTTCTGTATAGAGAAAGAATATACGCAAGCAATCATCTGACTTTTTCAGTTATTATTGTCCAGTTGTCTATTGAACTAAGACATCAATTCACATCTGGACATCAACATTCATTGCCAATTCTGGCACTTACGGATGACTTTCTGTGGTGAATCGAGTAAATACAGGAGCTAGTTGTTTACTGAATAGTTCACTGTTTGATAGAAGAGGCATATGTGAAAATAAGGACCAGGCTATGACAAATATGTTAAACACAGAAATAATGTTGAACATGCAATGATCACAAAGAAACACAAACACATCCAATTTACTGTTTCTATCTGTGCAGTATGTAAAGGATATAGTGCAATATTGTAGTTTTCATTAGTTTTTCATCCCAAAAAATAATTTCTATTAGTCAGCCTCATTTTTTTCAGTTACAAAGGTGTACCATATATACTCACATATAATATACAGTGGAACCAGTAACTTGGTTTACGAGTGTTTTGCAAGACGAGCAAAAATTTTTAATAAATTTTGACTTGATAAACGAGCGATGTCTTGCAATACGAGCAGTATGGATACACTTTGTCTGCTGAGCGTCATGTGATCACAACTGAGCTGATGGTTCTTCTCTCTCTCTCCTTATCTCACTCGCTTGCCCAGCACCTCTCTCTCTCCTTATCTTGCTTGCTTGCTTGCTCACTCGCCCAGCGCGTCTCTCTCTCTCTCTCTCTCCTTATCTCGCTTGCTCGCCCAGCGTGTCTCTCCGTTTACAGCGCGTCTCTCTCTCTCTCTCTCTCTCGCCCAGCGCGTCTCTCTGTTTACTACAGCATTGTGACTGTGTGTGTGTGCGCTGTGAAGTGCGAGTCCCCATCTTGCTCCCCAAAACACGAAGCTGAGTCTCAGTACTTTAACACTAGTTTTATTCAGCTTGAAACAGCAACAGCGCTGTTATTTATTGCAGCGGGATCTTTATAATGTTCCTTGTATGACCCATTGACGACAGGCTCTTCTAGCATGTCTGCGATCTTTTTGGATGCGCTTATACGGCGAACTGCTACAGCGCTGGGAGACTGCGATTTGCTTTGGGACGCTCTTCCGCGTGTCTTCCTGTTGGGTGGAATCCCACATGAGTTTAGAAACTCACACCAGCCATGATTCTTTTTAAAGGTAAAGTGCAGGTTAATTTGTATTATGTATTTTACTTTATATTTTGTCTTAATCATTTTTATATGAATAGTTTTGGGTTGTGGAACGAATCATCTGAGTTTCCATTATTTCTTATGGGGAAATTTGCTTTGATATACGAGTGTTTTGGATTGCGAGCATGTTTCTGGAACGAATTATGCTCGCAAACCGAGGTTCCACTGTACTCACGTATAAGTCAGTCTTGAAACCCAAAAAATCGATCATAAAATCAGACCCCAACTTATACGCCTGTTCAAAAATGCAACACCTAATTATTTTTTTTTTTTTGCATCTTCTTGCCTCCACCAATCTCACATCAGTTTCTCAGACGCATTGAATTTTGTTGCAGCAGCGCAGTTACCAATTTCTTTTGCTACTTCAAAGAAGTTTAATTTAAAACTAGCTTCATTTTTTTTCTGATCGAATGCTCCATTGTACATAAGGGATGCTTTTATGATAAAGGTGCATGAAGGTGTAAGATACAAAAAAGTATAAATCAGTGCAAGCATTGCTTCAGAATAGTTTGGGTATTACCGTGTGGTCACATAGGCACAACAGAGAGAGACAGAGGTTATGAGCATGCGCTGATACAGCATTGCCACACCCAGATAGTAAAAAAGGCAGTGTGCTCCGTGGTTACTCTATCAGGTGCATATTAGCATATCATAATCCCTTGTACCAATATTGAGTTTTCCGCATTGAACTTATATGACCAACATTATAAAATATCAGAAATCTATATTAATAAAAGGTAAAGCCTTGACTGACTGACTGACTGACTGACTCACTCACTCATCACTAATTCTCCAACTTCCCGTGTAGGTAGAAGGCTAAAATTTGGCAGGCTCATTCCTTACAGGTTACTTACAAAAGTTAAGCAGGTTTCATTTCGAAATTCTATGCCTAACGGTCATAATTGAATCCTACTTACGTACATATATACATCCATAGCTTGCAGCTCAGTCGCCTTGTGAGGCGGCATGGATCTCCCATCACCATGCCTCCCACATACAGTACAGGCAAAAAGTTTAGACACACCTCCTCATTCAATGTGTTTTCTTTATTTTCATGACCATTTACATTGGTAGATTCTCACTGAAGGCATCAAAACTATGGATGAACACGTGGAGTTATGTACTTAACAAAAAAGGGTGAAATAACTGAAAACATGGTTTTATATTCTAGTTTCTTCAAAATAGCCACCCTTTGCTCTGATTACTGCTTTGCACACTCTTGGCATTCTCTCGATCAGTTTCAACAGGTAGTCACCTGAAATAAAACCAGAGTTTATAACTAGTTTTAATTTCACAAAGACGTTTATCGTGTGGTGATTAGTTATGTGGTGAAAGAAAAAGGAAGGAAGGAAAACGGAACAGGGGTTTTGGTACGTCAGATAGAGACAGCATGCATGCAATAAAGATAGCCCGCTCAGACGAACATGCATTGAATTCTGTGTTTGTGTCTCCGACCAGCAGGTCAGAAACCCAACATCTGCACAATATTTAAGTTAAACCTGTGCGATAGCTATTCATACATCCAGTTTTTTGGAGCCTCGTCACACCTGCCATAAAGTTCTCTACACTGAACATCCACCTGAGGACCCCTTACTGCGAGGGAGCAGCACTACCGCCTAACTACCGTGCATGTGTAATACCTGCTTTAATGCATTTCACCATGAAAATGATATCAAGTATTTATCTTAGCATTTTAAATTTTCAGAAAGCAGGAATATCATAAAGTGAATGGATTCTGTATGGTGATTGCTGTCTTCTCTTAGCGCGGAGGAAGTCAGTTTAAGAAGCGCAGTGATTAACCACTGGGTCGGGGAATGTAACACAAAGCATTTAATGTGCTGCAGTAATTTATGACGGGGTAAATTAAGTAATTGATTAAACATTGATTTTAGGAAGAAGTTTAGTTTACGACATTCTACTTTAATTATGAAGTAAACTATGAGAATAAAGTGGAAATGTCGACTTTAATCTCAACATAAATGGCGAGAATAAAGTGGAAATGTGTTCTCGACATATAGTTTGTTTTTTTCTTCCCAGTATAGCTTAGCTTGAAGCAAGGTCCATATTAATGCAGTTTGCCTAAATGATGGTTCAGTTGGTAAAGATGTCATCACTAAGTTGCACTTGTTTTATTTTAATTTAGTTAATACTGTGTCATGCACCTGGGCTTAAAGTCTTGAAGTAATAGTGCAACTATCAGTAATAATACTATTATTTATTTTATTGTTATTATTTATTAGTTTAAATATTATGCAGTTTAATGATAATAAAGTTGTTTAAAAAGTCACTTTAACGTGTCAGTGGACAGAGATTGTAGAAAGTGTAGTTGGTTTTCAAAAAATATTTACTATTTATTCCTTTTCTAGGACATATTCGGTGCAATACAATTTTTGACAAGCACTTCTGGATATTTTACTAAGTCTAAATGCCTCTTTGTATGGTTGAAAATATGTTGTCAAAATTATAGTTTGTTTTTGCTAAATTTGTTCAATAAAAAGGTTCTATATTTTGACTGCATGTGTCATGCAATGTGATACCTTCTCCATTAGTGCCACGCCTTTGAAAACTATCACTTTATGGGGCAATGCAAAACTGTATTAATACTTGTGTGCACATTAAAATGTTTTTTTTTTTGTACAATGTACAATAGTCTTGACAGTGGAATAGGTTATTCTTAGCCAGTAACTGCAGTGGAAAATGTGGTTAACATCCACTCATGCACGGGGAAAAAAATACCATTGAATACCGTGAAACCTGGATAATTTAGAAAAATACCGTGATGTAGAATTTTGGTCAAACCGCCCACTCCTACTGCCTGCCCATATAAGGCTGTCCGTCGCTCCGGTCTCTTCATTCTCTTCTTTGCTTCGCCACGGTATTTACATCTCCCTGCTGATAACTGCAGCCTTTTTATTTAATCCACAGCTTCTCCGCCGTTTTATTGTTCTTTTATTACGATGCAAAGTTATCAATGAATGTGGTTGTATGTTTAGAACGCTTGACAGAAGCCGAATGTCATTTCAACACAAGTCCTGCAAATACTATAGTAACTGAAACAAACCATGAAACTCAAACCGATTATGACAGCAGCAATCTAAGCAGAATCCAAGAAAACAGTAAAAAGGAGGTGTGTCAGATGTCGTGGTACATTTTCTGATGCAGCTAGACAGAAACAACTTCGTGACTCTGCCGCCAAATACTCGCAGAAAAATCCATAAGTTAATAGACACGCGGTTGCTAAATACTCACAGGCAAATCCACAAGTTCATAGAAACACTGTCGCTAAATACTCACAGAAAAATCTACAAGTTCATAGAGATGCTGTCACTAAATACTCGCCGGCAATTCCACAAATTCATAGACACACTGCCACTAAATGTTCGCAGGCAATTCCACAAGTTAATACTGGGAATGCCTGTTAAACATCTTAGATTCACGAGTAGCGATTTGGGTAGGGAGATGTCTATCGAGGTGATCACCATCGATCAAAGAACTGTCACTTACCGAGTGGTTTCCATGCCCGGAGATGCCACCTGCCTTTTCCATTCTCTGTGTTACAAATTGCACAGCCATATCAGGCTCAATCTTGATATCCGGAGGAACATTGTGTCTAGTGTATTGATTGACTGGGACAGGTTCAAAGTGTGGATTGATGACGGTACAGGAGATAATTATATTGCACAGGGGCACTATAAGCGTAAAATGCTTAAACCCTTCACCTATGCTTCTGCATGTGAGTTGATGGCTGCCGGTGAATTGTTCGGTTGTCGATTTCAAGTGTACCGAAATGACCAAATATTTTACACCTTTGGAGAATCGCCAATGGCTCTTAAACATCTTAAATTCACAGGTGACGATTTGAGTAGTGGTCACTTTGATGTTTATGAATGTTTCAATTCTCAAAAGCTGGATGCGAAGTTATCGATGAAGCCGGTTGTATGCTTACAACGCTTGACAGATGCCGAATGTCACTTTAACACAAGTCCTGCAAATACTAACGTAATTGAAACAAACCATGAAACTCAAACCAATTATGACAGCAGCAATCCAAACTGTGAGAAAACAGTAAAAAGGAGGAGTGACAGATGTCGTGGTACAGGTTGGATTACTGTAATGCGCTCCTCATCGGGATTCCTGGCAAGAGTATTCAGAGACTCCAGTATATTCAGAATTGCGCTGCCAGGATCCTGATGAGGGTGCGAAAGCATGACCATATCACCCCAATCCTGAAAACCCTTCACTGGCTCCCTGTTCCACTCAGAATTGAGTTCAAGGTCGTTCTCCTCACCCATCAGTGCATCTATGGACATGCCCCCCTTTACTTACAGGAACTCCTTACCCCTCATACCTCCTCACGCACTCTCCGTTCTGTACACACTAACACTCTCCAAGTCCCTAAAACCAAGCTTCGCAGTATGGGTGATAGGGCTTTTTCATCTGTGGTGCCGAGACTGTGGAACGCCCTCCCTGATTACCTGAGAGCCCCACAGTCGACTGATGTTTTTAAACGGAATCTAAAAACTTATCTTTTTAGAAAGATTTCTTGTTAAAGTATACATAGATTTTCTTGTTTTATTATTTTTGTTTTTACTCTGTAGCACTTTGAGATTTCTAAAATATGAAGTGCAATATAAATAAAATGTATTATTATTATTGTTACATTTTCTGATGCAGCTAGACGAAAACAACTTTGTGATGCTGCCGCCAAATACTTGCAGAAAAATCCATAAGCTAATAGACACGCTGTCACTAAATACTCACAGGCAAATCCACAAGTTCATAGAGACGCTGTCGCTAAATACCTGCAGGCAATTCCACAAGTTAATACTGGGAATGCCTGTTAAACATCTTACATTCACGAGTAGCGATTTGGGTAGTGAACACTTCGATGAATGAAACCTGTTATCTTTACAACGGTTGACAACCATGGAATGTAACTTGAACACAACACATCCTCCAAATACGAACCTGACTGAAAGAAATAATGATAATCAAATCCTTGATGACTGCAACACTCATAAAAGTGACAAAACAATTACATTGACAATCATGTTACATTATTTTCAAAAATGTTTCCCTTTCTTTTTCATAACTTACTTAACGCACTACTTCTCCGCTGTGAAGCGCGGGTATTTTGCAAGCTATACTATAAAATCAAGTCCCAAATTATCTGTGGGAGAACTTATCCATGAGTATATACGGTACTAGCAAACCAACAACATTTATAATAGGGCTGTGAAAATGTAAACTTTAACACATATTACAATTTACATTTAGTCAGAGTCTATACATTTTTATGAAACCAATTAATTGCTTCCAACACCATACATCTTCATCATTCTAATATAATTTCCCTTTGAAAAAGAACTGGTTTCAAGTAAATTCAAAGGCTGACATTCAGATTGTAAAAGAATGGATGCTTCTTTCAGATAGACAAGACATTTATTTGTCCCCGGGGTAAATTTGGCTTCATACAGTGGTGCTTTACATAAATAAATAGACAAATAAATAATAGAAAACACAAAACACATTTATTTTGAGGCAAAGTAGCACCAATCAGACAACTTGATGAAGGTGCTATACATGATGGCTGGCCTGTTGGTAAGGTACCTGGCTGAATATTCAGTTTTTATATGTCCTATATTATTCATTCAAACAGCAATCATGTTGTAACATGTGCTAGGTGATAAAGGCTACCTGCTCAGATGCTTGCACCCCCAAAACACAGAAAAGAGTGGCTATACGTACAATATTGTGCATTCAATTATGGAGCACACCCAAGTACTCCTTAAATGTAGGTGTCAGTGTCTTTATGCACCAGGGAGGCTGCTCTGCTAGCCAATGATGGTCTGCAGCATATGTAAAAGGTTGATCAGCCTAGTCCATATATGGTTATTTTAACAGTGGCCAACAGGCGTTCGAGGTGTGTTCATGTAAATAGATTTACAAGATGAGTGATTGTGATTTATAGAGGGTAAACTAGGTAGATATGTGCAAACATCAGGATTTATACATTTTTTTTTACACTAGGGGGCTTCGCTCGCCCATCCCCATTTTTGTTTTTCCGGATACACATTTTTTTTGTTTGAATTGTTGCTATTTCATTAGTTTCACTTTTATTTCAGTACTTTTGTAAAAACAATATTTGGAATCTTTCGGGTCCCAATGTGCCAAATCTTTTTAATGAGGTCAGTGAGACGTGTTTAATGACTTTGTACCATAATTTAGGATAGGTTTCTCTGTTTAGAATTTCAGCACAGACGAGACAATCTACATCATCAGCAGTTGATAATTTTTTTTGTAAAGTAACCAATAAATGCATTTGAGGTAAACTCCTTTTTTTGAAATTCTCTTGACTTAAACTTCAAAGCTTTACAATATTCACATACTTCTGACATATCACCTGTGTCCATATATTCGATCTCTATTCGCCTTTTCGTTATTTCTCCGAGTAATAATTTCTCTTTCTTTGTGCTAATGCAATGTTTACCTACTTTGTTTTGACACTGTCGTTTTTTTCTGCTTTCATATTCTGTATCTTGCTCTGCATGTGTTTCTACGAGTCTTCTGAATTCCAGTTTTTATTATCTCTAACCTGCTCGGCATGTGTTTGTCCCCTTGTTTTTTAACCTCTATATAAAGTTTTACTTTGTTTTCTACTCTGTCTTTTATTTCTGTCCTCAGTTTCTCCTGCTTTTGTTTCAATGACACCTGGTCCGTGGTGATTACTTTCCCTTTTTCGAGTAATAATTTCCATTTGTTTGCGCTACTGTGATATTTACTTGCTTTTTTTTATACTTTTTAATTTTCTTACTTTCACATTCTTTAACTTTCTCCACATGTGTATTGTGTCGATCTTTTTTTTTTTTTGAGCCTTTTGAATTCCACTGCTTTCATAATCTCTAACCTGTTCTGCATGTGAATAGCGCCAACGTCTGGATTGGACGTGATTTTTTCTTCCAAATTCCACTTGTTCCAGGCTGATAATTACTTTCCTTATTTTCTGAATTTGCACCTGAATTATTATTTTTCTTTTTTGTCTCTCCAATGCTTTTGAGTCCGTTTTCTCCGCACTGATTTCTTCTTCGCTTAGTCGTCTATGTTTCATTTATAACGTATTGTCCTTATACGCTTTATATGCGCTGTGAGCCCTGGATCTGTGTGTGCTCAATGCCAAAATACGACTGTGTCCCCCCCGTTGTTTTAATTGGAAAAATGGTTCAAGGGGTTCTTTAGAGTAAGTGGGCAAAAATCAGAGAGAAGAGGTCCAATACTTCAGTAAAATTTACTTATTCAATTATAACATATAAATACATATGAATAGTATAATGCAGTAATAATAGATTATAGAAACAAATATATGCTTACCAGTAATATATTTAAAGAAACAAACTTATGCTTACAGTAATATCAAAAGACACAAACTTATGCTTACAGTAATATCAAAAGACCCAGAGCCATCACCCTAGACCAGTAGACTGAGGGAGCCCGCATGTCAGTCTCGTCAGAGGATCAACTCGTGTGCCTGGTCCCAAATACAGGGCGGTGTGCACTTTCCCCACGGTTGAGCTTCCAAAGAAACTGAGGGTGGAACCTTCCCTTATATACTAATTAGGTGTCCTTGCCCAAAAGTGGCCTACGTGGAAGCAGTGTATGCAGAAGTGATCAGTTTCAGCACACACCCTTTCCCACAAGACACCTCTACTTGGCCCTGACTGAGGCAGTGCCTAGTACTAGAAGACACACAATAATATGCTTACATGTGAAAAAAGCCTCTCGAAGTGAAAAACAACTCCTTACATAGCCTTGGCTGTATCTTTAGAACATTCCTGGCTGTTTCCGAAAAACAAATCCTCGCAGCTGGTTTTGCACTGAAGCGACCAACACCCATCTGCACTCTTTATCCCCCCCCCTCCCGTCATAGAGAAAATTACCTTCCATTACACCCGTGCTTTTATTTGTTTGTAAGTAAGGTAAGAATCTCATGTTCTACGTCATCGCGAGACGGTCCTGGGTCAATCTCTTGGCACAAAGTCTCATGTTTAAGGTCCCCGCGAGATGCTCCGTGGCCAATCTGTTTAGTCTCACGGGTCTTTTAAGTGGCTTCCATGATCTTAACGTGAAGATCACATATCGTCTCCTAGTCATTCCCTCCCACAGGATTTTTTTTTATAATAGAGAGATAAGCATTTTCTTGTTTTTCACACTATGCATATTTTCATGCTTGAATCCTCATAAACTCTTGTAAATGAGACCCCTAGTTTTGAACACCAGCCTTTTTGTAATGTTGAATTGGTAGATTGTTATCTTCATTAGTAAAACGTATAGCTACACTGCTTCTCAATATTATAGTTTGAGAAAGTGTTTTCTATCTTACTGTTCCGTTTTTTGATTAATTGAGCAGTTTTTCTAAACATGTCACCTGTTCTCTAAGAGTATCATTCTGCTTCTGATCTAGTCCCAATTCACTCCTAAACCTGTGATCCCTGACTGTTTCATGTAAAGTAGTGCTGCAGAATTAACTGAATTAAAATCTTAATTGTGTTTTGAACCCATGTGATTACTAAAGCGCAAAAGGCTATGATTTTTTTCAAGTACTATATGCATTGTGCCTCAACTGGCTGTGCACTTTGCTAGGGAGTTTTGATTCAATTCTACTAAACATGAAATATGCACATGTGGAACTCACAGTAAGACTGACCAATCAGAAAGCTCTTTAATCAGACACATTACCATTTTTCCATCTAGTGGTTTCTGTGTTTTTGGAGACGGTAGACTAAGCAAAGTTGTTGATTATTCTGCCAATATGTGTACAGCAGAGGAAGGGGAAGTTGACTTGCTACCCAAAAACAATTCACTTAGGTTATTTTTCAGTATTTTAGATTTGACCACACCAACAGTCAGTCAGTCGGAGGTATTGTGCAAAACGTTCAAGGTTAATGTACATTGCATGGAAACACAACTAACTTACATCAGCATCTCAAACAACATGCAGAACTCTAGAATATATGTGTTGTAAAAAAGACAAATGTAAGTAAAAACACTGCAGCTGTTACAGACTCAAATCAAATCTGTGTTTTTATTATATATTAGTAACAAAAATACCACCTTACTATTCAAAATGGTAAAAGTGAGAAGGACCCAGGAATGAACCCACAAGCTCTTGATTATAAGACAGCAGTTCCTACTTTGTCTATTTCATATCGATTAATAGTTGGGCTTCTGTTTTTACACATTGCCACTAACAGGTAAGTTTGAACAATTTCTTTTTCTTTGGTTAAATTCTTGAAAAAAAGCTTACTTGTTTTTTTATACCTTTTGTGAAAGTGTTTATTTGATATCTGGACTTCAGTCTTCACACATTATAAATTTCACATCAACATTTTCTCAATTGTTACTATAACACGAAAAAAGTTTGTTTTATTTATGTGTTCAACATTTCTTGCCTCGCATTTCCTGTCATCCTACATTTACACAGATCGTTGTAGCCACAGAACACACATGAAATGTATTATAACTAATGATATATTATTTATCCTATACAATTCCAGACACTTCACTCTCAGATAAAGTGACTTCAGCTATGAGCATTTGGCATCTGACTTGAATTCAGCTGCCTTTTGTTATGGGGAGGTTGGGTTAAGAGAATGGGATAACAGGCTGCCTGTTGCCAGTGCTGATTGACTCTTTTACAAAACAAAGACACTGATGATGAGGTGCAAGGGAATTTAAGGTGGCTCGGCATTACAAATATTTTCGTAGGTTTCAGAGATTCTAATGTTAACCAACAAGATCAAACAATTGTGACAGTCTGCCCAAGAGGATGCCGCTCAAGTCAAATAATGATAGCAAGAGTCCTGCATTAACAGAAGGCTTTGTTAATGGCTCCGTCTGTGGATTGGAAAAGAAAAAAAAAAAAATCAGACAGCAGGACCCTTCATGACAAGATACAGATGTTCTTGAATCTATAAACAAGGCACTTGGGCAGCTACAGGAGTTCACGGATGCCCTTTCTAGGGAAAAATACATTAGAATATCCATATAAGCATGTTCTACATCTTGTAAACAATTCTGTACATCCTACTGAGGAAGATGACACCAAGTTTAAAAATTGAAGTAAAGCAAACATTCTAAAACTATCTCAATGACAAATATGAGGACACTGAAGACCTGCTGGACATGACTACATTCCTGGATCCAAGAATCTTAAGACAATACATCTGTGCAGAGAAGATCCAAAGCCTAAAAGGACAGAATGACCTCTATGCTGAAAAAACAGCACAAAAGGTAAATGCGGTAAAGTGTAATCATAAAATATTGAATTATATTTTTGTCTAAATATAAATAAACATAATTAATTGCTTGGATGAGTATCTTTAGATGATTTTATAGTGAAGACATTTGCATGCGCTTACTTGTGTTTAATGTATGTTAAACTGTGTGTACTGCAAACCTGTAGTTCATTTATATGTTTTTAGGTTATCAAAAACTGTCTGGATTTCATCGCACAACAATGAGGGGGACACAAAACACTGATCTAAAAAATTCCATCTCGAGGATTAAGATGCTGGCAAATTTTCTCAAGATTAGCACATACTCAACTCTGGGCATAGGTAAAAATACCAATATTCTGATTCATCATTATTTTTCATTATTATATGAATTTTTTTTTTTTTATTTGTTTTTGGCATCCAATACACTAGATGTCGCTACTGCATCTGTTAAGTCTTTGAACAGAAAAAGCACTTTACTACCTCACATAAAATAGTGTGTCCTCTTCAACACAACACTTAAATCATCTGTGTGGACTTAATATGTATTCAAACACTGCTTTGTTGTGCAACTCTGAAGTATTTTAATAACATAAAAGATTTGAGAAATCATTTACCCCATCACCACCCAGAAACATTATCACAGTTGACATCCAAATGAGTAGAACCTCATCCAAATGAGTGTAGAACAATCTACACTTGAGATGGTGTTTAGCTCCAATCTTCCACTTAATAAACCTTGCGCCCAAACAAAAAAAAAAACTTCTATATATTCTGTTATCTGTAAAGAGATGAGACTATACCATTATCGAAAACGAGTGTTGCCGACAAATAACACAGGTTTCGGAACCATAGTACACTATACCAACCAAATGAATGAAGTTATTTTACCTAGGTTCTATGAAGATCTTAAGCAAAGCATTGGCATGTCTGTCTCTCAGTCCAGCAGAAGTAAACGTAACTTGCAACAGCTGCATATCCAGGTCAGCAGATTCCTTTGTGACAATCATGCCATTACATTAAAAATGGCTGGGCAACTGCAGTGGTTGTGATGCAGAGAATAGCGCTGCTTACCAGTCACACTGAGAGCAACCTCATTGCTTTGCTGACAGTGTGGTATTGAATGAATGGAACATAACAGACAAAGAACCAGTCATCATGACTGATAAATCATCGAATATGACCCATGCGGTACAGCTTATGGAGCTACTTCATGTTGGCTGCTTTGCTCACACACTAAATTTTGTATTACTTTCTGCTCTGAAAATTCCAATCATCACCCACTTTACCCAACTTTCAAGTGGGGCATGCTGCAAGCTTTATCCACCATAGCAGTACAGCTAGCCATTTGTTTAAGGAGAAGCAATGCTTATTGGACTTGCCAACACACAAATTTGTGACTGATGTGCTCATGTTATGGAACAGTGTATTGGAGATGCTAGAAAGATTTTTGGAACAACAGCCGGCCATCTTAGCAGCTCTGCATTAACCAGAAGTGTGCAGGAATGAAAATGACCTCTACACTCTTACAGAAGCTTACATAATGGCTGCAGATATTGATTGCTAATTTTTTAGGCAATCTTATTAAGACTAGTGATATTAAAAAACTGAATGTGTGTGTTATGTTGAGGCGACATTTTTATTTGTTCATTTACGATGCACAGCATTTAAGGACACACTATATAAAGCATCTGCTCTAAAGTCACGCTTTAAAACACCTCCTTATGTACAGCAGCAACCAGCTCTCCATCTGAGAGCATTTAGCATGGAGAAAAATGTCATTACAGCACACTGCTCATGTCTAAATTAAACAAAGTTGACATGCTAGTTTTTCTGGCTAAAAATTCAGAGCCACTGTTGGCCATTTTTCAGATTGAAGAAAAAAAAATTGTGGTGCATGGGAGTATTGTTGAAAACTTGCAGTAAATAATGACATTTGTTTAATAATGATTATTAAACTTGAATGATATATTTTGACTCCTTGTTAAAATACAGAAAAGGTTCTCTAAATACCTGTATTTGTCATATACTAATTATGTTTGGACCAAAACTGAGCTTTAAAAAGTAACCTTTATTTTGAAGAGTAATACTATTTTGGATAATTCATTCATGTATTTATTTATAGTCACTTAGAAAATACATAATAAAAAGTTATTTGGTCCTTAGGTCCTGGGTGTTTTAATAATTCACATTTGTTTGTTTGTTTGAAAGCATTGAAAAAATACTGGCAAATATCACCCCTTTTAGTTTTATCCTGCCTGGTATTCATTGAACAGTGGATTCTACTTGCAGTACTCGAGTTGCGTTTAGTGCAACAAACTTGTCACTCATGAGTCCACCGACTCTACTTCGCACCAGTGGCATTTTTACTTATTATTTTAACTAACTACATCCTACACATCTGGCGATTTTCGTCAAATGTGTTCTCTGTATTGTTTGTTAACTTATTAGTTTCATTGTAAACACTCCACCTTGTTTAACAGAATTTAAGTTACTTTGAAAATGTCTGCTAATTAAAAAATTACAATGAGGAACACATTTTCCTTCTTAATAACAAATACGATTCCTGCAGTCTCACACTGAAATTACCCTGTCCAAGTACAATGCATTTCAGACATGATTTCTGCCGGGTTTTTTTTTTTTCGGCATATGATAATGTGATGCTGTAGCATCTTTATTATCCAGCTTTTACTCATTTTTTTCTCATGTTTTAATGTGCCCTCCAAAAAATCATCTACTTGCAGTTTTCTCTCTACTTTACTGTGACACCCAAACATTATTGTTTTGGCAGTTACACACTTCATGTCTTAATAATATCAAGATGGAAGCGATGTGCAGTGTGGCACAATAGTGCAGCGCATCAGGGAAGCTGGAGTAAGACATTCTGGAATCCGAAAGCTGGTATCAATACCAAAGACAATTTTCTAGTACCAATCCAGCACTAATTCAGATGGAAGCATGAGTATGACTTGTGAAGGACGAGCATCCTAACAAGTATGGACTACTGCCTCACCTCTGGCTTCCTGCAAATCTTTAGTGAACTAAGTAACACTAGAAATAGACAGACATTTCGGAAAGCAGCCAAAATGAAACAGCTCCAAAGGAAATCTATTATAACATTTGCACTAAAAGTAATTTTTAGGAAGAAGGTTTAATTGTGCAGGCAATTAATAATTTACATGGTGAAATTAACAAACAAGGTACTAAATAAATATTTTGCATGAAAATTCTAATAAATTCCTAACCTATAAAGAGACTGTGTTAATTAAAATATTAAGTTTAATTTACCTTTCTGAATTTGTCTTAACTGTTTGCAGTTCTTCTGGCTTACTAATAACTTGAAGATTTGAATATCAGAATGTAAATGTTAAAGTGTACTTCAGTTCAGATACCTTTATTAAATCAACCTGCATAAGACGGATTGGAAATCTAAGTAATCAATGTAGACCTCACATTTTTTTATTTTTTACATGGGCTGTCCATTTGGTCTAGCATAATAGTACACACCTGATCCCATTTGCCTAAGGCACCAGTTTTGTCTTTGGATAGTCACCCATTTATGCAGCTTCCTCCCGGTGTTACTTATCAAACTGACTAATTTTATAGTTAAAGTGTTTTGCTTTGAAAATGAGGTATTGGTCTCAACTGCATTGGCCTCATTCAACGAATCTAGCCTAGTTGTGTCAGGTTTCCTAAGTTACATATTGATTTAGCATTATTTACACTCATCCATTTTCTACCACATACAGTTATCAGCCATTAGTATTACAGCTATAAACTCCATTCAAGTGGCATGAGCGAATTCAAGAAAGTCACTACCATGCTGCTGTTGCCGGTGTATAACGTTGAATAGAAGAATGGGATGACAAGACAAATTTTCTTATTTCTTCACCCTTATTTGGTATTTTCCATTATTTGATTTTTGACCCTTCTACATGTTTTGACTACTTTTAAACTTTCATTCCTGACCCCAGTAATCAGATAGGCAGGGACACACAAACAGACATTTTAAGTTTTTGAGGGTGGCTCAGTTTTAGGTTTTTTTTTTACCCAATACATTAAATTGCCAAGAATTTCACAATTATTCTGTTATTCTGTTTTTTTTATTCTATTGCTAGAATAAAAAAAAATCCAACCATCCATTCATCAGCCAACCCGCTATAACCTAAAAACAAAGTAATTGAAAACCTTTTAAATACATTATCTGTTTTTATATAATGTTTCCAGATCACAATTCTTTTATATATATTACTGTCTTATATTATTTTAAACTGACTTATACGTTTATTAAATTTGCCTCCACATTTTTATCTACAGCTTGGTGGCACAAATCTTGCAATAAAATTTAAAACTGTAGGTTTATCAATTCATCTTCTAAACTACTAATCTAGATTTAAATTTAACATACCAGACATACTGTTCTTAAGAACACTGATAAATAAAAAATGAATTTTATTTTCAAGCTTTCAGAAAAAAAAACTTTTATTTCTTTTTACCATTTTTCCTGTGTTATTATTTGAAAAATATTCTCTACGTTTTTTTCAGTTAAGGACAACAGAATTTTGAGGTAGTTAATTGGCTCATATAAGTAAGGATTTCAAGTAAGGATGAACAAATGTGTTTAAAAACATAATTTCACCCAGTAAATAAAAACTGGCGAGTTACTGCCTAATTTTTTGTAAGCTATCGTAATTACCTTTTTGATTCTACTCATTTCAGAATCAGCATGGCTATATCTGAACTTTCTACTTAAATATGACACCTCAATAACACTTCTAAGCTAATCATCCACAAAATTATTGTAGATTTATATAGAACAAAACTGGCACTGGCCATTTTCCTGCACTTTTAGTGGCACACAAGGACTATTAACACAGCAAACTTAGCAAAGATGCAAAAAGTCATTTGTACCTCCACCACAGTGAATGACTGAACTGCAGCTCTACCAATACTTTGGTCAGCTCTGTACTTCCTGTAATATCAAGAGTTGAGTTGACACCTCTGCAGAGACTTCTTTGGACAAAAAGGTGCCTAAATCTTGCAATCACAAACTGAATACTGACTGGATGTGATGGACAAAATAAGGCAGCTATAAGGAGGAATTGGATCTGTTACTGGAAGTAACACTGATCCAGTCACCAGAGGTGATTGCTAACAGATTACTTTAAGATGGGGAATTCATCAATATACTATTGTTCTAAAAATAGTAACTTTGCTTCCTGTGAAGTAGAAGAGGGTATAGGAAAGAATAGGAAAGAATAAAATAAAAATAAAATAAAAAAATAGCGAGGTGAGGAAGGCAGTGTCACACCACACAACGAACAAAGAACCAGGTAGCAAAATCAAAAAGCGTAGTCCAACACATGCACGGTCCTACACTTGAATCCAGATCAACAACACACAACTCCACACAACATTGGACATTATCGTTAAAACCTTGGTACTGTAAAACTGTTCATCTGTGCCAAGATAAATTCTAAAGTATCCCGTAAATACCTGCCCTCTCCTGTGTTAAATGTTCGTTTGTCTCATCTGTCTTCTGTGTTCATATTATATATATATATATATATACATACACATATACATACACACACACACACATATACACAGTGGTGTGAAAAACAATTTGCCCCCTTCCTGATTTCTTATTCTTTTGCATGTTTGTCACACAAAACGTTTCTGATCATCAAACACATTTAACCATTAGTCAAATATAACACAAGTAAACACAAAATGCAGTTTTAAATGATGGTTTTATTATTTAGGGAGAAAAAAATCCAAACCTACATGGCCCTGTGTGAAAAAGTAATTGCCCCTGAACCTAATAACTGGTTGGGCCACCCTTAGCAGCAATAACTGCAATCAAGCGTTTGCGATAACTTGCAATGAGTCTTTTACAGCGCTCTGGAGGAATTTTGGCCCACTCATCTTTGCAGAATTGTTGTAATTCAGCTTTATTTGAGGGTTTTCTAGCATGAACCGCCTTTTTAAGGTCATGCCATAGCATCTCAATTGGATTCAGGTCAGGACTTTGACTAGGCCACTCCAAAGTCTTCATTTTGTTTTTCTTCAGCCATTCACAGGTGGATTTGCTGGTGTGTTTTGGGTCATTGTCCTGTTGCAGCACCCAAGATCGCTTCAGCTTGAGTTGACGAACAGATGGCCAGACATTCTCCTTCAGGATTTTTTGGTAGACAGTAGAATTCATGGTTCCATCTATCACAGCAAGCCTTCCAGGTCCTGAAGCAGCAAAACAACCCCAGACCATAACACTACCACCACCATATTTTACTGTTGGTATGATGTTCTTTTTCTGAAATGCTGTGTTCCTTTTACGCCAGATGTAATGGGACATTTGCCTTCCAAAAAGTTTAACTTTTGTCTCATCGGTCCACAAGGTATTTTCCCAAAAGTCTTGGCAATCATCGAGATGTTTCTTAGCAAAATTGAGACGAGCCCTAATGTTCTTTTTGCTTAACAGTGGTTTGCGTCTTGGAAATCTGCCATGCAGGCCGTTTTTGCCCAGTCTCTTTCTTATGGTGGAGTCGTGAACACTGACCTTAATTGAGGCAAGTGAGGCCTGCAGTTCTTTAGACGTTGTCCTGGGGTCTTTTGTGACCTCTTGCATGAGTCGTCTCTGCGCTCTTGGGGTAATTTTGGTCGGCCGGCCACTCCTGGGAAGGTTCACCACTGTTCCATGTTTTTGCCATTTGTGGATAATGGCTCTCACTGTGGTTCGCTGGAGTCCCAAACCTTTAGAAATGGCTTTATAACCTTTACCAGACTGATAGATCTCAATTACTTCTGTTCTCATTTGTTTCTGAATTTCTTTGGATCTTGGCATGATGTCTAGCTTTTGGTCTACTTCTCTGTGTCAGGCAGCTCCTATTTAAGTGATTTCTTGATTGAAACAGGTGTGGCAGTAATCAGGCCTGGGGGTGGCTACGAAATTGAACTCAGGTGTGATACACCACAGTTAGGTTATTTTTTAACAAGGGGGCAATTACTTTTTCACACAGGGCCATGTAGGTTTGGATTATTTTTCTCCATAAATAATACAAACCATCATTTAAAAACTGCATTTTGTGTTTACTTGTGTTATATTTGACTAATGGTTAAATGTGTTTGATGATCAGAAACATTTTGTGTGACAAACATGCAAAAGAATAAGAAACCCAATAAAAGTTGTCATTTTGCTTCACTTCTCATTGCAACAGATATATTACACACACAACCCCATTTTTAATCGTTTAACTCATTCCTGGACGACTTGTATGTGCCGTTTCATTAGGATGTAGATGTTTCCTTCCGTTACCGCAGATACAGACCATGTGATCGCATTTTAACATTTCCACTTTAATCAGGAACTAAACTACGAGCTTAAAGTTGAAATTTCTACTTTTGTACCGAAATAGACGTTTTTCTTGTCCGTTGCCTTAATACGCTTCCGTAAATTATAGACAAAGGTTTGATAAAGCCTCGTCATTAAAAGGTACCTTCTAGAAGTCAGTTCAAAAATGTTTTTCTTTTAACCTTGTGTAATTGAGCTACAGTTGCAATGCTGATTCGATGTCTTTGCCGTTTCGGACAACACACCTACAAACCTATTTGGCACTACAAATAACAAACTATAGGTAAACTGTTCATCTTACGAGTCACTCTATGACTTGTATATAGTTTTAATTTATACTTCAACGCATTCTGTCAATTTAGGTGATGAAAACCACATTCCAATTTATGCATCCACTTACTTAACTTATTCCTGGATAACGATGACAATATTAGGTGTAAAGCATAAACCAACTCTGACCAAAGACACTGTTAACACAACGACAATCAGTATTAGCCATCACGTCTATACATTTTTTACTAAATATTTTTTATTTACCTTGTCGTACTCTACATTCACTTGCTTCTTGTAATAATGTGTTCTTTTTGCATTTAAAATTCCACAGACAACAATAGTTTTAACTAACCTTCTCCTCTTTCACGTGGGGTACTTCCAACACATGCGTCGCACTCAGAGGATGACCTTTCCACTCTGCCCCTTGAACCCAGACGGAGTTTTGTTCCTGGCCATTGGTGATTGGTTGCGCTCCCGCTTGAACAAAACTGATCATCTTAGAACTAACTGCTGGCAGCAATGGTATATAGGGAGTTTTGGTACCTGGAAGTCTAGCTTTTTATTTTTTACTTGCCGACAGCCATTGGATGTAATTTGAGACTTGGAGCAATCGGTATGATATGCAGTGAGTATTTTAGTCATGTGTAATCTATTGCGTTAATAATCATACTATGGACAAGGTTAAAACATCTTGCATGTGTAGGCCTCAAAAATATAAGCATTGAAAGAAAGATCATAATTTATTCGTATAAGGTTCATCTATACGTACTCGGTTTAAAGTGGACACAGTGTGGTCAATAATTAGGGAGGATTTCGTTAGAGCTTTGTTTTATTGTTTTTTGGCTGTTTGCTAGCGCACGGTAGAATATGTATTAATTTTTATACTGTATGACACTCGCCCATTCACTTCAAAGATATATGAGACAGGCTCCATGTTTTAGTGTTTTGCCATGATTGTGTCATTCCTTACAGTTGATCGATCCCTGCGCAGCCCATTGTTGTTTTTCCGATATCGGGAAACTGATGTTGTTTTGTGTTCATGTGTGTTCAGGATGAAATTCACTCGGTTATAAGAAGACAGCATGCCAGTTTTGTAACGCAAGAATCCGAGGCATTTGTTTTTTGTAGGGCTATGGTAATCCTACTTACGGCGAAATTGTAATCTTTTTCAAATTAGTCTTGAATAGGAAAAGCCGTATCTCCTTTCTAGAACGGAGGTGTTTTAAATCTCATGGTAGACTTTAATGGGCCCAGAACAGCATGTGGTATTGTTCGTAATTATTTAAAGTGACCTTAAAGTCATATAGTTTAACACAATTTTCCCCTGTATACTTTACATGTTATAATGTTGCGATGTATGCGTTACTGTACCAAAAGAGGGAAGATTATTTAAAAATTGTAAGGCCAGGGCATTAAAACGGTGTCGTATGCTAGTAAATGTGTCGTGTGATATAAAAAAGCAAGCATCGACGATCTCTCTCTCGTTTCTTTTTTTTTTTTTTTTTTAAATATACCTTGGTGCCTTCTGTTGCATTTTGCGGAAAATGCCAGCTCAAACTGTTCAGTAACTTTGCCTACTGTTAGGGATGTGTCAAGAATAATGTTACTTCAACCACGTATTTCTATCTCAAATACGTAATTCATCATTGCTCAAAAGTTGCCTCCGCAGAAAAGTTTGAAATGTTATCTTTGACGCATTTAATAGGTTTCTTGTTGTGTGCGGTATGCAAGCCATTGGTGGTCTTCTGATTACAAATTTAGCTAGTATGCATCTCCTACCAGAATGTTAAATATACTGTACTTCAGCACCACCATTTCGAGTGAAGAAAATTCATTATTCTTCAACACAGCTAAAATTCAGTATTATGATTGCTGTAGTTTAAAGATCCTACATTTTGTGGCCTATATTTCTCCACATTCATTGCATTAAATCGTTCTGCACAGTTTAAGTTGGTTATCCATTTTTCTACACTGTTTTTCTAAAACCAAATGACTTTTTTATCATGTAGTTTAACTTTCTGTGTGCTACCATTTTAAAGTTGTATCAAATTTTGTGTACATTTTGCAATTTAAGAAAATCTTTACACACCTATGAAGCTACAATAGGTACAAACGCATTACTGTTGAACTTGAAATAGTTTTGATAAGCAGTTAGCTTTAGTTTCTTGTCTATATCGTAGATCCAACTAATGACATATTGACACATTAAATATCATCGGAAGACAGAATAGCAGTGCTCATCAATTTTTTTTCCATCTTACATTCATGATTAGTAGTGGAAATTAGTTTAATTGTCCTTTGTATTGGAAATTTCAAATTCATACTATACATAGTGTACTGCTAACAAACATTTAGGAGTTGCTCTAATGTTCTGCATTTTAATATGCAAAAGTGAGCTTTCCTGGCTTAATTTTTCTTAGCATCAAAGTTGTTTTCTTATTAAGGTTTAGATTTTTTTTGTTAATATTTTTAAAGTTCCATTGTTCCATCCTTGTATTTTCTTCCTAACCCTCTTACCCAGTTGCTGTCTTCTCCTGGCAGCACTAGGCTTAAGACGGACACCAACGCTGGACAGGGCACCAGTCTATTTCATAACACACTCTCCCAAACAACAAGGTTAGTTTTCTGCATCCCAAAGGTATATGTTACAGTGTTGTGAAAAACTATTTTCCGTCTTCCTAATCTACTATTTTATATGTATTTAAATATATACTGCTCAAAAAAATCAAAGAAACACGTTTTAATCCGAGTATAGCATCAAGTAAGTGAAACTTCTGGGATATTGATCTGGTCAGTTAAGTAGCAGAGGGATTGTTAATCAGTTTTTCTGCAGCTTTGGTGTTAATAAAATTTAACAATAGGCAACAATGAGATGGCCCCCGAAACATGAATGGTTTAACAGGTGGAGGCCACTGACATTTTTCCCTCCTCATCTTTTCTGACTGTTTTTTCACTAGTTTTGCAATTGGCTATTGTCAGTGTCACTACTGGTAGCATGAGGCAATACCTGGACCCTACAGAGGTTGAACAGGTGGTCCAACTTCTCCAGGATGGAACATCAATACGTGCCATTGCCAGAAGTTTTGCTGTGTCTCCCAGTACAGTCTCAAGGGCATGGAGGAGATTCCGGGAGATAGGCAGTTACTCTGGGAGAGCTGGACAGGGTTGTAAAAGGCTCTTAACACATCAGCAGGACCGGTAACTGCTCCTTTGGGCAAGGAAGAACAGGATGTGAACTGCCAGAGCCCTACAAAATGCAGGCCACTAGCATGAATGTCTCTGACCAAGCAATTAGAAACAGACTTCATGAGGGTGGTCTGAGGGCCCGACGTCCTCTAGTGGCTCCTGTGCTCACTGCCTGGCACAGTGGAGCACGATTGACATTTGCTATAGAATACCAGAATTGGTGTGGTTCGTTTATTTGGCACTGTGGCGGATGTTTGCAGGCTTGCAGACCAACCACCAGCGTTACCTGGTATGTAACCACCTATACAATCAGATTGTGATTCGGACTACGAATGCCATGAATGTAACTACCCCGATCTACATACTGTCAAATAAACGAACCACACACTGTGGCGCAACGCAAGAGGCTTCGCCTCTTAACGCTGACGTCTGAGGTTCAATTCCCCGAGGGGGAGTGCAGTGAGTGTGTGCGCCTGATGAGCTCAGAATTAGGGCGAAACGTGTTGCGTTCTTTATGCATTATTTGATAGTAAAACTATTCAACCATTCTATGATCTGCTTCTCGCAACTGAAAGAGGGCACCGTGGCAGATATATTATACACAGTGCATCCGGAAAGGATTCACAGCGCATCACTTTTTCCACATTTTTATGTTCCAGCCTTATTCCAAAATGGATTAAATTCATTTTTTCCTCAGAATTCTACACACAACACCCCATAATGACAACGTGAAAAGAGTTGACTTGAGATTTTTGCAAATTTATTAAAAATAAAAAAAATGATAAAGCACATGTACATAAGTATTCACAGCCTTTGCCATGAGGCTCAAAATTGAGCTCTGGTGCATCCTGTTTCCCCTAATCATCCTTGATGTTTCTGCAGCTTAATTGGAGTCTACTTGTGGTAAATTCAGTTGATTGGACATGATTTGGAAAGGCACACACCTGTCTGTATAAGGTCCCACAGTTGACAGTTCATGTCAGAGCACAAACCAAGCATGAAGTCAAAGGAATTGTCTGCAGACCTCTGAGACAGGATTTTCTCAAGGCACAAATCTGGGGAAGGTTACAGAAAAATTTCTGCTGCTTTGAAGGTCCCAATGAGCACAGTGGCCTCCTTCATCCGTAAGTGGATGAAGTTCGAAACCACCAGGACTCTTCCTAGAGCTGGCCGGCCATCTAAACTGAGCGATCGGGGGAGAAGGGCCTTAGTCGGGGAGGTGACCAAGAACCCTATGGTCACTCTGTCAGAGCTCCAGAAGTCCTCTGTGGAGAGAGGAGAACCTTCGAGGAGGCCCGCCATCTCTGCAGCAATCCATCAATCAGGCCTGTATGGTAGAGTGGCCAGACGGAAGCCACTCCTTAGTAAAAGGCACATGGCAGCCTGTCTGGAGTTTGCCAAAAGGCACCTGAAGGATTCTCAGACCATGAGAAACAAAATTCTCTGGTCTGATGAGACAAAGATTGAACTCTTTGGTGTGGTTGCCAGGCATCACGTTTGGAGGAAACCAGGCGCCGCTCATCACCAGGCCAATACCAACCCTGCAGTGAAGCATGGTGGTGGCAGCATCATGCTGTGGGGATGTTTTTCAGCGGCAGGAACTGGGAGACTAGTCAGGATAAAGGGAAAGATGACTGCAGCAATGTACAGAGACATCCTGGATGAAAACCTGCTCCAGAGGGCTCTTGACCTGAGACTGGGGTGACGGTTCATCTTTCAGCAGGACAACAACCCTAAGCACACAGGAGTGGCTTCAGGACAACTCTGTGAATGTCCTTGAGTGGCCCAGCCAGACCCCAGACTTGAATCTGATTGAAAATCTCTGGATAGATATTAAAATGGCTGTGCACCGACGCTTCCCATCCAACCTGATGGAGCTTGAGAAGTGCTGCAAAGAGGAATGGGCGAAACTGGCCAAGGATAGGTGTGCCAAGCTTGTCACATCATATTCAAAAAGACTTCAGGCTGTAATTGCTGCCAAAGGTGCATCGACAAAGTATTAAGCAAAGCCTGTGAATGCTTATGTACATGTGATTTCTCGTTTTTTTTATTTTTAATAAATTTGCAAAAACCTCAAACTTTTTTCATGTTGTCATTATGGGGTGTTGTGTGTAGAATTCTGAGGAAAAAAATGAATTTAATCCATTTTGGAATAAGGCCGTAACATAACAAAATGTGGAAAAAGTGACGCGCTGTGAATACTTTTCGAATGCACAGTATCTATTAAATATTTTAATTAATTGGGTAAAAAGTTTGAAGGAAGCTGTGGATAATATTCCTATTGATGCAGACTTTGAGACAAGGAACCAAAATTTGTTTTATTTTTATTTGTTGTAAAATGGTTTAAATGTTTAACAATGTTAACTCATTATTTTTTTTTATTATTATTATTTGAACAAAGGCCATGAAGCGAATGCGTACTGAGCAGATCCAACACACAGTTGTTCAGTATCTCAAAAGACGCCAATATGTGGACTCTGAAGGTGCCCTAAAGGGTCCCAAACTCTCGCAGACAACAGAGGAAATGGCAGCAAACTTAACGGGTAAGTCATACTTTTATATTTTACATAGTTTTCATTTTGTTTTGCTGTATATATGGACTTTAACAGTTACCGTCCTTAAGCTATTAGCTGCAGAAAATGTTAACCCATGCTGTTTATTAAAAATTAATTTTTTGCCCCAGTACCATAGAGTTTTTGATTGCGTGAAGCTCATACATATAAAACCTCGATACCAGGTAAGGGTATCATAGTTAATGAAAACTTTTAAGTAAAACGGTTTATAGTAATTTATTAAACATAGTAAATAGACATTTAAAGCTGAGTGGAAAAATAAAACTATACTGAAATGGAAAGTGCATGCCTGAAAACTTACTGAAATATTGGAATTTTCACTTGTGATCTTTTGCGTTTTCAGTTTTGACCACAGCCTGCCTATGGATTTTGTTTTCAAGTACATGGGTCTCATGTATTAAACTTGCTTATGCTTGGAAGCGTGTGTAAGTCATTTCATGCACAAGTCATGATTTATAAAACCCAAGTTTGGCATAGAAACTGGCTTAAAGTTATATAAACTAGTTTTCTCTTTATAGAATATGTGACATGCAAGTTAGAGCTGCTTTGGGAAGGAAGAATGATAATATTCATTTATCCTTCCATTCATCATCTATCCATCCTCAAAATCCTTATATCACTGTGTGCCTAATTCGTTGTTAGCATATCACGTTACAGATTACATTAACTGTAGCCTTTATTAAGAAAAAATAACTTTAATTTGAGACTTGCAGTATCTTAGTGCATCCATGTTAGTAATACTTAAAATTCACATTTACTATGCTTTCATTTTCTGTGTTCTTCCATGGTTTGTAAGATGCCACTCAGGGACATGGGCAAACTTATGTGGTGTTAAGGTCATGAATATTAAAGAAAAAGGCGTTTTAAGCCATACATGGTTACTGGTGGATGGTGATGGGGAATAGCTAAAAGCGCACACACACACCTGTGTAGTTTTAAGTTGAATTTTTAAAGGAACTGTTATATTTTTTAGTTTTATAAATCAGATTTTTGTGTGTCTATGCATATGCTATTTCTGTGTTTAAGTAAGCAGACTTTTAATATGAAATCGTAAGATAGGGTTTATACATGAGGCCTTTGGTTCCTTGCTTTGTGCTTATGGCCTGCCATTTGTTTTACATCTCTGTCAGAACAACAGAAAACCTGAACCTGTAAAATGAGTGTCCCTGAGAAGAAGTAAAACTAGTCTTAAAGAATGTAAAGAAACTACACAAGCAAGTTGTTGCTGCGTTTTTCCAAAGTTACCAAAGCTCTGCTGCTTATAATTTATTTCATAGAACAATTCAGGTAATAGTGAGATGCCTGTTCAGATGATTCCATAATCCTAGTATCTTTGATTTAACCGTTTTAGAAAGAAGAACAGTTCACACAAAAATAGAAAAACAATTAATATTACAGATAAAAGTAAAGTTCTTGTTGAAAGAAAGTTCTTTTTAAGGCTTACTTATCTTTGTTTCTTTTCTGTTTGTTTGGTCATATCAAAATGTTCAAGAGACAGTCTTCACTTTCAGAAAACTACATGCCAACGTTCTGTTTATAAACTAATCTCTCAGTCCATGCTTCTAGCAGCTAGACTGTTTCCTAACTTAACACTCTTGATTTTACAGGTATAGCTAAGAAAGTTCTATTTCTTGTTACCTTACAGGAAGTAAAAGATTATACCATAGTCCAAATGACTATGAGAAACTGATTCTATTGAAATTAAGCAGACACTTGTGTGAGTTTAATGTTAACATTAACTTTCTAAGATTGGCTCTTAAACAAGCAAATAATTTAATGGCATAATTCCAACTTCAGTTTGATCTTATGTAGCAGAGATTGTATTTCTTTTGTTAAGTACCGCCTCATGCTAATAATAGTGGCAATAAAACCTCTCAAATCCTCAATCCCTCTATATTCTCTTACAATTAAAAGAGGCTTTTCAAACCAATGCAGATTGTTTTTGATCAACAGACACAAAGCTTTAAAGTCTGTTTGTATGCTAGTTCTTTTCAAAAAAATGTGTATTGACCCTTTAAGGTCTAAGCCATTTTTTAGTGTTTTGCAGTGCCTTTGAAGTCTGCCTGTTTATTTCATGAAATTAGAATTCTACCCCGTGTTTATATATGATTTTTTGCCTGTAGAATTTATACTTTTTGAACTTTTTTTTGTTCCAAAACTGTGGTATAAATGGCAAAATGTCAGTGAAATGAATTTTCAGTTCTTCACTGGGTAAAAATACAAAACATACAGATTCAACAGTTTTGGGAAAAACAAAATTTCAAAGACGTTCCTTCAGCATGTTTGCCAATATCACTCAACATTTTTCATTCATTACTCAATGAATTATATACATTTATTCCTTATAAGGAAAAAATGTGAAAATTTATTTTATATGTCACACTGTTCAAAACCGTTCCTGTCCAGAATGAGACAAAGTAGCATATTATATTCTCTACATGGCCAAGCAGTTTACTTAAAGCAATTCACACTTTTAACACTAGAACCCCTGAAGCCTACAAACAAATTCGTAATGCCAGGCCACCTTAAATTCCTTTGCACCTTGTCGTCAGCGCTTTTGTTTTACTGATTTGTCAATCAGCAAGCAGCCTTCTCGCTCATCCCCCATCAACAGAGGTGGGTAGAGTAGCCAAAAATTGTACTAAAGTAAGAGTAGCGTTACTTCAAAATAATATTACTCAAGTAGAAGTAAAAAGTAGTCATACAAAAAATAACTCGAGTAAGAGGAAAAAAGTACTTGGTGAAAAGACTACTCAAGTACTGAGTAACTGATCATAATAAATGATTTATTTTTTAGAAATGTTGTAATAAGACAGACAAAAATATAAAATAACTAGCAAAATACATGCGATTTGCAGCGGCGAAGTACTGCCTTAAAATTTATATTAAGAAGAAAGGTAAACCTTTTTAAACTGAGGGAAAATATACCAATAATTATTTGTTAAGAAACTCTTTGCATGCCACGTTGTCAGTTCGGCCCTCCAGTTGTAATATGACCAAGCTGTGCGCTGAGCTTACTCTTGAGCATGGAACGTACAGATGGCCATGTGAAAAGCAATCTTGCCTCAAATCTCACAGCTTGGATTGCTGCTGTTATAATCAGTTTGAGTTTCATGGTTTGTTTCAATTACGTTAGTATTTGCAGGACTTGTTGTGTTGAAGTGACATTCGGCATTGTCGAGCGTTGTAAGCATACAACCGGTTTCATCGATAACTTCGCATCCAGCTTTTGAGAGTTTAAACATTCATAAACATCAAAGTATCCACTACTGAAATCATCACCTGTGAATCATAGGCCGGAGTTATACTTCACGCGACGCATGCTGCAGCGGACGCTCCTGCTACGCAAGCGTTGTAGTGTTCATACTTGCGCGCGTACTTTATGTAAATCTGGAGGAATCCACCAGGTGGCAGTGCGAGATATTATCACGGTGAGAACATGTTCGGCTTCTCTGTGTTGTGAATTGCCTAGAACACTCATTAAATTCCGATGACACCTTACCGCAATATCTCTGAAAAGGATGTTTATTGATTAAATCCATCAATCCAGGGATGTGTCCATTCCAGCAAGCATTGGGCACGAGTGAGAAACAGTCCCTTGACGAGGCATCAACTCATCGCAAGGTGAATACAAACACACACATACACTAGCGTCATTTTAGCGGCACCAAATCCCCAAATCTGCATATCTTTGGAAGGAAACCGGAGCACAGTGTGGAATACAAGCAGGAAATACCAGCAACATAACTCCCTGCAAGACAGCAGTGCTATTGCTCCACCACTGTGACACCCCTGTGTGTGTAATTATTCCCCCATGTGTGTAATTAACAGTATTCATTATTTAAACTAAATTATATGTAAAATGTAACATACACACTTTAATGCATTTCATCATGCACTAGGTCTGACTTTTTAAGTAAAGGTTTAATGACTGACACTTTTAGTGCATCAGGTACTGTGCCATGCAGTAATGAACTATTGATAACAGAATAGGCTGCAAGAACATCCATTGCACTTTTTACTAGTTTTGTTGGCACTGGATCTAGGGAACAAGTAGTGGGCTTCATTTTAGTAATTAAAGTTAAGACTTCCTGGTGAGTTACAGGATTAAAATTACTAAAGTGCTGAATGCAATGTGCGGCAGGGTCTGCTAAGCTAGTATTTGGCTTGTACTGTGATGCTGAGATCTGGGATCTTATATTTTTAATTTTCTCATTGAAGAAGTTCATAAAGTCTGTAAAAGATTTCTGGAATCAAAATTAATTTGAATAAAAGTGTGCTGTTTCCAGTGAACTCTCTACCACACAATATGAGATTGGACACATTCTATTTTATTATCGCAGATTAGATTAAATACATCAGGGAACATCACAAGTAAACATAAAGCTCTTTTTCAACAAATTTTTGCTATCTGCATGCAAATGCTTAAGCAATACTTTGTGTATATATGGTCAACCCTTTATCTTTCTTTGGCAGGGAGAATTAACACAGTCAAGATAAACATCTTTCCTAAGCTTTTTTCTATTTCAAAGCATCCCCATATACATTAACAAATCATTTTTAAGAAATTCGATTCAATCATAAACTCATTTATTAGGAATTCAAAACATCCAAGCATCAAAAGGGTGACCCTACTGTAAACAATACTCTAAAAACAATACTTGTCCTTTATTTCCGGCCCCGTGCATGGTTACATCTTTCTTGCCAGACGTATAATGCTGCTCGTGGGGGAGGGGGGTGGATGGGGGTTTGGGGCTGAACGCACGCTAAGAATATGCCTTTGGATCATTTGCCTTCTTTTTGCTGTTTTGCGACCTGCCTCGTCTGCTTGTCGCATGTTGTTGTTTTAAGAGCTGGAAGCACATGATGCTTGCCTGCCAAATGCAATCCAACTGCTAGGTTAGATGTCTGTGGACTTGTTTTAAATGATGGCTCACCGCCTGGTCTCGCGTGACATCGTAAGAACAATATTTGTCCTTTATTTCCGGCCCAGGTGTGGTTAAATTCTTTCTTGCAGGACGTATAATGCTGCTTGTGTTGTCGGGGGAGACTGCTGTCGTGCTGCCCTTCGATCTTTTTGAAGCCTGTACAGCCACTGTCCTTTTTGCTACTTTGTGTCTCTGCTGCTCATGTTGTGATCGCTTCTCCGTGATAAATATACACCTGACCGAATTGTGTTTTCTTTGAAATTAAACTTGTTATTGCTTTAACTGCTGCGGGTCCTCAGATTCTTATAGCATATGTTCCATTATTGTGTAAATCTACGTTTTGTGCATTGAATGATGTGAATGCAAAAAGACTTTGTTTTCTGCTTTTTTCCTTTTATTTCTGACCTCGCTTTATCGTGCTATTTTTTTCAGTTATACCTGATGATTAATTTCCTTTTTTATGCGCTAAAGTGATCTTTTATTCGTCAACGTTTCATTTATAATGTATAGCAAAATACCCACGCTTTGCAGCGGAGAAGTAGTGTGTTAAAGAAGTGATGAAAAAGAAAAGGAAACATTTTGAAAATAACATAACATAACATGATTGTCAATGCAATTGTTTATATAGATATAGATATATATATATCTCTCTATCTCTATCTCTATCTCTATCTCTCACCATTTCAGGTGACTACCTGTTGAAGCTTATCGAGAGAATGCCAAGAGTGTGCAAAGCAGTAATCAGTGCAAAGAGTGGCTATTTTGAAGAAACTAGAGTATAAAACATGTTTTTTAGTTATTTCACCTTTTTTTGTTAAGTACATAACTCCACATGTGTTCATTCATAGTTTTGATGCCTTCAGTGAGAATCTACCAATGGTCATGATAATAAAGAAAACACAGTGAATGAGGAGGTGTGTCCAAACTTTTGGCCTGTACTGTGTGTGTGTGTGTGTGTGTGTGTGTGTGTGTGTATATATATTCAGCCCCCCTTCAATTTTTTACTTTTTGTTATATTGCAGCCATTTGCTAAAATCATTTAAATTAATTTTTTTCCTCATTAATGTACACACAGCACCCCATATTGACAGACAAGAAAAAGAATTTTTGAAATTGTTGCAGATTTATTAAAAAAGAAAAACTGAAATATCACATGGGCCTAAGTATTCAGACCCTTTGCTGTGACAATCATATTTAACTCAGGTGCTTTCCATTTCTTCTGATCATCCTTGAGATCACCTTCATTTGAGTCCAGCTGTGTTTGATTATACTGATTGGACTTGATTATGAAAGCCACACACCTGTCTATATAAGATCTTACTGCTCACAATGCATGTCAGAGCAAATGAGAATCATGAGGTCAAAGGAACTGCCTGAAGAGCTCAGAGACAGAATTGTGGCAAGACACAGATCTGGCCAAGGTTACAAAAAAATTTCTGCTGCACTTAAGATTCCCAAGAGCACAGTGGCCTCCATAATCCTTAAATGGAAGAAGTTTGGGACGACCAGAACCCTTCCTAGAGCTGGCCGTCCGGCCAAGCTGAGCTACCGGGAGAGAAGAGCCTTGGTGAGAGAGGTAAAAAAGAACCCAAAGATCACTTTGGCTGAGCTCCAGAGATGCAGTCAGGAGATGGGAGAAAGTTGTAGAAAGTCAACCATCACTGCAGCCCTCCACTAGTCAGGGCTTTATGGCAGAGTGGCCTGTCGGAAGCATCTCCTCAGTGCAAGACGCATGACAGCCCGCATGGAGTTTGCTAAAAGACACCTGAAGGACTCTGAGATGGTGAGAAATAAGATTCTCTGGTCTGATGAGACCAAGAGAACTTTTTGGCCTTAATTCTAAGCGGTATGTGTGGAGACAACCAGGCACTGCTCATCACTTGTCCAATACATTATACATTCCGTGTTTGTCAATCATTGTAAAGAGAAGAGGTTTCATTCATCGATTCGTTTCTTACTGCATCAATAAACAGCTCGTCTTCCTCTATCTGAGATGTGACACACTGCATGCACAGGTTTTTTTTTACACTGTCTTCCTTTAGCGGGACATTCACTTTTTCCACCGTGTGCTTTGTTTCCGCAGTAGCTGCACTTATGAATATGCTTGTATGTATCAGACACTTCATATTTTTTTGCTGGCTTCTCAATTGTGTAATTCGTTTTTGTTCAGCACTCTTTGGAACTGTTGCTTTTTGTCTGTGCACTGCGTCATTTCACGTGAGCCGCTTGGTGTTCTTGCATCGAAGGTTCCCAGCTGTGCTGGTGCCATCTCGTGTGATGTCCACGGCTGTATGTAATGTCAGCTAAGACCCGGCACTTAAAAGTTTCTTTCACAGTTTCGCTGAGTTTGTGCCAAACACCACCCTGACCATCTCATCTTCCTCTGCATAAGCACAGTCCTTCACCTGTGAATATTTAGCGGCAGTTTTTCTATTGGATTGCCGGTGACGGACGGCCTTATATGGGTAGTCACTAAATTACAAACACCAGCGGCAGACTGTCTATGAACTTAATTTAAACTTTTAGGTTTACACCGTGCTTTGTTTCCGAAGTAGCAGCACTCATGAATATGGTTGTATATGTCAGTCGCTCGCTTCTTATTGTTTCGCTGCCTTCTCAATTATATAATGCATGTTTTCTTCAGCGCTTTTTTGAGCTCTTCCTGGTTTTCTACGTACTGCATTGATAGCCAGTTCACGTGATTACGTGTGAGGCGTGATGACGTCACACGAAACTCCGACCCCCACAGCCATCCAGCTCCACTCCATTACAGTATATGGAGAAAAATAGCTTCCAGTAATGACCATTACGCTTAGAATTTTGAAATTAAACCTGCCCAACTTTTGTAAGTAAGCTGTAAGGAATGAGACTGCCAAGTTTCAGCCCAAATTTCAGCCTTCTACCTACACGGGAACTTGGATAATTAGTGATGAGTCAGTCAGTGAGGGCTTTGCCTTTTATTAAAATATATATATACATATACATGTACATATACATACATACATACATACATACCCCTGCACTTCGCAGCGGAGAAGTAGTGTATTAAAGAACAGGGAACATTTTAAAAAATAACGTAACATGATTGTCAATGTAATTGTTTTGTGACTGTTATGAGTGTTGCTGTCATCAAGGATTTCATTATTTCTTTCAATCAGGTTTGTATTTGGAGGATGTGTTGTGTTCAAGTTACATTCCGTGTTTGTCAATCGTTGTAAAGATAACAGGTTTCATTCATCGATTCATTTCTTACTGCATCAATAAAAGCTCGTCTTCCTTTTTATCTTGAGACATGACACACTGCATGTACTGGGTTTTTTGTTTTTTTTTAACACTGTTTTCCTTTAGCTGGACATTGACTTTTTCCACCGTGTGCTTTGTTTACGCAGTAGCTGCACTAATAAATATGCTTGTATGCGTCACTCGCTTCATATTTTTTTGCTGCCTTCTTAATTGTGTAATGAGGTTTTTGTTCAGCGCTCTTTGGAGCTGTTGCTTTTTGTCTGCTAACTGCGTCAGTTCACGTGAGCCGCTCGGTATACATGCATCGAAGGTTCACAGTTGTGCTTGTGCCATCTCGTGCGATGTCCACGGTTTTATTTAATGTTAGCTAAGACCCGGCACTTAAAAGTTTCTCTCGCAGTTTCACTGAGTTTGTGCCAAACACCACCCTGACCATCTCATCTTCGTCTGCATAAGCACAGCCCTTCACCCGTGAATATTTATCGGCAATGTTTCTATTGGATTGCCAGTGAAGAACGGCGTTATGTGGGAGGCGTGATGTAGCAACATGCAACTCCGCCTCCCACGGCCATCGAGCTGCAGTCTATTACAGTATATGTACGAAGATAGGTTCCAGTTTTGACCATTACACGTAGAATTTTGAAATGAATCCTGCCCAGCTTTTGTAAGTAAGCTGTAAGGAATGAGCCTGCCAAATTTCAGCCTTCTACCTACACGGGAAGTTGGGGAATTAGTGATGAGTGAGTGAATGAGTCAGTCAGTCAGTCAGTCAGTCAGTGAGGGCTTAGCCTTTTATTAGTATAGATTGTCCTTTATACGCTTTATACGCACTGAGACACCTGTATCTGTGTGTCCTTCTTCCCTTTATACTACTGATTTTTATTTTTATTTTTTTGCCTATTCTCTTTCATATCACAGTTCTTTTATTAGTCTAAATAAATAACTAAAGTGAGTTAACAGTATCATCTAATTGGAAATGCAAACATGCCATGCCAGAATATAGCCATGACATTTTTAAAATGTAGCATATCCATAGAACACAATGTTTATCTAAACTCTACTTGCTACTGTTATGCCATATAGTGATGAAATAATCAAAATGACAAAAAGGTATTACAGTAGACAGAAGTACTTCTCAAACGTGGAGCCAAATAGCTGTGGTAGTTTGTATGTTTGTGTCTGGGTCCTCTGTCTTTTCACTTATTACAATGTAGAAATTACTCATTAAGCTTCAGTTACTTTGTGCGACTGAGCTCACGAACTGATTTTCCCTTGGGATTAATAAAGTTCATCTAATCTAATTATTATTAATTTTAGCATTTTATTTTCTGTCAGTATTAAATTTTTTGTTCAGTTTCTTTTGCTCTCTCCCTTAAAACTGACAGTTGAAACTTCAAGGACTGGAGTAATTGTTGGGTGGGTGTTTTGGGAAGAAGCACTGTGTGCATAGCCTTTACAACACAAGATTTTGTCGCTGTTCACTATAAACATTTTAACAGGTTAGTACCAGACATGTATTCTGGTTTTAAAATCCCATCTGGCCCCACAAGACTTGGTCACTGGAGCTGCTTACTCTTGAACTTCAGAGAACGTCGGAAAGGGAGAGACCGAGATTAAAGCAAACCATCAAAAAATCAATAAGTGTGCTTTTGGAAGCACTGCGATAAAGCGGCATTTCTTAGAGGTGCGTCCATATCCACTAGGCAAACAGCTTCTGTGCAAACAGCACCTCTGCTCACAGCCCCTCCGTCAGGCGCAGAGAATGTCAGAGAGGGTGAGAGAGAGTCAGAGACCAGCAAACAATCGAGCACCGCACGGGAAGCATATCTTATAGCATTGAGGAGTTTTAGTTAATATGTAATACATGCTCTGATTGGGTAGCTTCTAAGCCATCCGCCAATAGCGTCCCTTGTATGAAATCAACAGGGCAAACAAACTGAGGAAGCGTGTAGCATAAATTAAAAGACCCATTGTCCGCAGAAATCCGCAAACCATCGAAAAATCCATGATATATATTTAGATGTGCTTACATTTAAAATCCGCGATAGAGTGAAGCCGCGAAAGTCGAAGCGCGATATAGCGATGGATTACTGTACTGCGTTTGAAAACAACACTTGAATAAAACGTGTTTTTTTAATGATTTCTTTGTATCTATCTATGTTTGTTACAATTGCATTTCTATCTTGTTGCTTATTGTGTTGGTATTTGCGAGTTTAGATGCTGTAGGTAAGAAATAAGAAAAGAAATGGCGACAAACGAACAATAGAGTGATGCAGTTCAGAGCAACACTTCTACATCAGATCATCATGTTATGGGCAGAAAATTATAGTGGGACAGAGCTTGTACCCAGAAGAATGAGAGTATTTGTGGGGCAAGGAGCTGCAGCACCTGCTCACTGAGAAACAGCACAAGTCGCATAACCTGAAACAGCTTTTTGTAGATACAAAAGTGTACAAAACCACAGAAGGTGCCACACATGTCCATTATCACTGGATTTTAAAAAATTGCTGCTCTGTTTACCAGGAGCCATGTTGTTGCTGTTGTTGTCACCAAAAATGTAACTTGTCTATGATTCTTGTGCTGAGCAGTGTTAATTTTGACAATACATTTTGATTTAGTTTTAGTCACATCAGTCATTTAATTCTTGGTTTTAGTTGACAAAAAATAAATTTTAGACAAGTGAAAATAAATCTGTTTTAGTCAAGCGTAAGTAAAGGCAAATTAGTCACAGTCAAAATCGGGATATCTTGTTTAACATATGAATATGTCACAGAATATACTGTACCTCTAAACTATTGTACTAACATGCACATTAATGAACATAACCACATTTAGTGATTATTGAACATAAAATGAAAAGAAGGTGTAGAAGGGATTTACCCCTAAAAAATCTTAGATCGTATCTGCTCTGGTCTATCATTGCAGTTTTGAACCTTAGTTTCGCTCCTATAAGATTTTACCAAAAAAGGCTGGACCAAGCAGCACACATTTAATTTCAGCATAGGGTTTATAAAGAATGAGATCATAATGGATTAGGCAATTTATCTGACCAATTGCACATTTTACATTAATTCTCTGATATGTTTTTTTCTCTAGCAACTGAAAAATACACCTTTTGAAAATAATACTAAAAATAACAATTCAAATATTTTTATATCTGTACTGTTGAATTAGTTAATTCCAAAATTCCAGTTTAATTTTTAAACTGTTTTTGAAACAAAATCTATATATATATATATATATATCTATATATATATATATATATATATATATCTATATATATCTATATATATATCTATATATATATATATATATATCTATACTAATAAAAGGCAAAGCCCTCACTCACTCACTCACTCACTCACTCATCACTAATTCTCCAACTTCCCGTGTGGGTGGAAGGCTGAAATTTGGCAGGTTCATTCCTTACAGCTTCCTTACAAAAGTTGGGCAGGTTTTATATCGAAATTCTACGCGTAATGGTCATAACTGGAAGCTGTTTTTCCATTTACTGTAATGGAGATGAGCTTGAACGCCATGGGGCGGAGTTTCGTGTGACATCATCACGCCTCCCACGTAATCACGCAGTACATAGAAAACCAGGAAGACCTCAAAAGCGCTGAAGAAAACATGCATTATATAATTGAGAAGGCAGCTAAACAATAAGAAAGCGAAAGTGACATATACAACCATATTCATGAGTTCTGCTGAAACAAAGCACATGTAAACCTACACTTTAAATTAAGTTCATAGACAGGCTGCGCTGGCGTTTGTAATTTAGTGCCTGCCCATATAAGGCCGTCCGTCAGCGGCAATCCAATAGCAAACTGCCACTAAATATTCACGGGTGAAGGACTGTGCTTATGGAGAGGAAGATGAGATGGTCAGGGTGGTGTTTGACACAAACTCAGCTAAACTGCGAGAGAAAGTTTTAAGTGCCAGGACTAAGGTAACATTAAATACAGCCATGGACATAGCACGAGATGGCACCAGCACAGCTGGGAACCTTCGATGCATGTACACCGAGTGGCTCACGTGAACTGACGCAGTGCACAGATAAAAAGCAACAGTTCCAAAGAGCGCTGAACAAAACCGAATTACACAATTGAAAAGGCAGCAAAAATATGAAGCGCCTGATAAGCATATTCATAAATCCAGCTACTGCGGAAACAAAGCACACGGTGGAAAAAGTCAATGTCCCGCTAAAGGAAGACAGTGTAAAAAAACCCGTGCATGCAGTGTGTCAGGTCTCAGATAAAGAAGAAGACGAGCTGTTTATTGATGCAGTAAGAAACGAATCGATGAATGAAACCTGTCATCTTTACAACGATTGACAAACACGGAATGTAACTTGAACACAACACATCCTACAAATACGAACCTGATTGAAAGAAATAATGATAATCAAATCCTTGATGACAGCAACACTCAGTAACACTCACAAAACAAATACTGTATATTGACAGTCATGTTACGTTATTTTTAAAATGTTCCCTTTTCTTTTCTAGCTTTTTAACACACTACTTCTCGCATGATACGCTGGTATATATATATGTATATATATATATCCCGATCTACATACTCGAATAATGGATACTTTATTCGCCATCAATGATTGTTTTGGTAAAGCCATACTCAGTGTATTCATTAGATGAACGGTAAAAAAGTAAGAGCGAGGGAGGATGACTTATTGAGGCATGCAAGCAAACTATCAATTGCGCGATCACATTTGAAAAAAATATATCTTTTCAAGTTCTATTTAGTCCATATGTGTCAAACTCAAGGGCCGCAGGCCACATCCGGCCCGGCGTAATTATATCCGCCCCGAGATCATTTTATATACTGTATTATTGTTATTAATGGCCCCGGGTATATGAAGCGCTGGTAACACAATAAACTACAGATCCCATAATGCAGCGCTTCAGCTGCCTTGCCGAACACTTACGCGCGTTAATCAAGTCTAGCTTATGATGCTGCAAGTTATTGCGAAGCTAGCTCACACGATGCTGAGAGAAAAGTTGATTCTGAAAATAGAGCCTTTAAAACCGATGGGAGGCTGAGTATATGTTTACTGAACCCGTGTGTCTCATTTGTGGAGCTAATGTGGCTGTAATTACAGAATTTAATCTAAGACGGCACTATGAGACAAAACATCAGGGTAACCTGAATGCAATGCAGAAGATACAGAAAGCAGAATAATTAAATAAGAATCTGACACTTCAGCGGACGTTTTACCGTGCACAATCACAAAGTGATTTCAAGTGAAGCTGCTTTTATGGGAGACACAAATGCACCTTGCCCCACTTTCCCTGTTGCCAAGTAATGTTAAACCAAGTCGTCACTACGGTGTTCCCAAATACGCACTTTGCTGATAAACTGAGCGCACTGAGTTTGCACGGCGCTTTGGTGACTTTGAAGAACAAAAAAAGTCCGTCTACATGCGGCTCGAACCTTGTGCATGTTTGGTAGCACATATCTGTGTGAGAAGCTCTTCTCAGTGATAAAGACTAACAAAACAGCACACAGGACTCGCCTCACTGATGAGCACCTGCAATCCATCCTGAGAATCTCCACAACACAGAACCTCACACCAAACATAAACGAATTTGTTGCCAAAAAGATGCCAGGCGTCCAGCTCTAAAATGACATATGAGCAAAGACAACTGAATGATTTGATTTGTTATTGCTGAAAGGAACACATTTTATTTATATTTCCAGGTTTTGTTATGCAGCATGTTCATATTTGAATTTGTATAATTTTGACAGGATATATTTTTATGGAGAGCAAAATATTATAAGTTGTTTAAGGTTTGAGTTGATTTATTCAGGAATAATATTCCTGTCTGTTTTTACCATTCCTACCAAAGATATTTCTGTCGACTAAATAAAAATTCCTTTTATTTAAAATTTAAATAGAACTTCAACAAATACGATAGTTCATAATATCCACGCAGACTTGCACGTAAGAGCGGGAGTTATCCATTTTAACAAGCAGCGTATTGCACTGATACGAAATAGCTGTGTGTGTATATATGTAGATATGTATATATATGTTTATATATGTGTTTGTATGTATGTATGTATGTGTGTATGTATATATGTGTATATATGTAGATATATATATATAAATGTTTGTGTGTGTGTAAATATATATATATATATATATATATATATATATGACAACAACACTCATCACTCACAACAGTGACAAAACAATTACATTGACAATCATGTTACGTTATTTTCAAAATGTTTCCTTTTCTTTTTCATTGCTTCTTTAACACACTACTTCTCCGCTGCGAAGCGCGGGTATTTTGCTAGTGTGTATATATATACATTATTTATATTTATTTATTTATTTAACTAAGGGCACGCAAGACAGAAACCCCGGCACGCCAACTCTAAGACCATGGGATGTGCACGACAGAGCCCCGCCCACCATCTCTAATCCTACTCCCACGTCCACCGTCGCTCTCGATCAAATAGCAATAAAGATAACTCGCAAAATTCACAATTGGTATGCCAGTTTTAAGTTAAGTTTTAAGGGTAGTTTTAAAATGTATTATTGAATTGAGCTGATGTATATGAGAGAGAAGAGAATTCCCGAGTTGAGGAGCATTATGACAAGACGCGTGAGCTCCCATAGCACAGAGTTTGATGTGTGGTACATAAAGTACAGCTGCAGATGAGAATCAGAGTGAGCGAGACGAGTGTCAGTCTGTAGGAGATCGGTGAGGTTGTGGAGAACTTTAAATGTTAAGAGCAGTATTTAGTATTGTAGTTAACAGGGAGCCAGTGAAGTTGATATAGAATAGGTGTAGTATGTTCAGTGGATTTAGAACAGCAGGTTATTATCCTGGCAGCAGAATTTTGAATAAATTGTAAGCGATGGATACGTTTTTGTGTAATGACAGATATAATTCCATTATAGTAATGTATACATGAGGTGACTCGGGCATTAACCAATACTTCAGTACTGTGTTGCATAAGAACAGGACGAAGTCTAGAAATGTTTCGGAGATGGAAGAAAGCAGTCTGAGAAATGTTACTTATACGGAAGGAGTTATTTAATAATAATAATAATTATTTAATAATTGACATTATTAGTGTATAAATGGATATAAATAATTGCATGTAAACGATTCACCAAAATCTGTTGTATGTAAACGATACTGTTTAAAATGTAATTTTTTTTCATCAGAAAACCCAGTTTCCACGTCTACCTGTATTAGTTTAAATGGCACTTTTACCACTCGCAATAGGGCGGACGCGCTGACTTATCGTGTCGACTGGGCAACACAGTGAATGTGGCGTGCGTCTATATATGTCTGTTTTCCGTAGCCTGCTACAGGAAGGTACTCTCTCGACCACTGGCATTGGTTTCACTCCTTGCTGTTTTCGTTATACTGCGACGGTGGTTTCCTAAGCCTTTGTTATACTGAATTCCTTTCTCACCATTTTCCGTTCCTATTCTTACACCGCCTTATGCTATGGTGGGCTTCGGCTAGTACTTTTAAAATCACTGTGTTAGGTTTGTAACATTTTCTTTAAGATTTATATTTACATCATTAGCTTGTTAAAAAACTCACTAAAAAGTAAAATTTAATAAATGGGTCAAATTTTTTACATAAATCCAATATTTTAGAGCTATTGTAAAAAAAACTTTGTTGTGCCGTTTCCAAAGTTTCTGGCATGAATGGTCAGACTTTGTTATTGCTTAGCCTGTGTGCAAATCCAGAATTATAAAAGTTACTTTTAACACTCGAATTCCTGAAGCCTACAAAAAAGCTCATAATCCTGGCCCAACTTAAATCACTTCACACCTGTCCATCAGCATCTTTTGTTTTGTAAATGCATCGATCAGCACAAGCAGCCTGCTGTCCCATCCCCCTCCTAGACGGAGCTCAGCTCAGGGGAAAAAAGTTCTCCCAGCTCAAACCAAGGCTCCTTATCTGCGTGTGAGATCTAGAGTTGTATAGGGTAAATAATACAGTACATCATTATTTAGAATACATGCATTTCATCTGAGTTCTGTGTCTACAAAGATCTGGGTAAGTGTAGGGTGAAAGGAAATGCAAGAAATGCTGAACACATACCTAAAGCAGAAAATTTTTCCAGATGTTTTTTCATAGGCTTCAGAAATTCTACTGTTTAAAAGAGACTTTGCTGTGCTGTTTCCAAAGTTTCTGACATGAGTGGTCAGACTTTGTTATTGCTTAGCCTATGTGCAAATCCAGAATTACAAAAGTTGCCTGTAGTCAATTAATCGCAACTAAGAGACTGTGTTAAATTCGCTAACATACCATTCTAGTATATGACAAACATGCTTTTTCTGCGTTTTTCACATTTTAGGAGTTATGCTCATGAACATTGGTTGCCCTTAAAAAACAAACACAAACTTAGTGTTCGCAGATTCATATTAAGCAATTATGTAATGCTATTTTGCCGTACTGTACATATTGTATTAATTAGGAGATGCACTTCAAGCACTGAAATACTAAATGCATTTTATGTTGGGGCGGCAAGGTGGCACAGTGGGTAGCGCTGCTGCCTCGCAGTTAGGAGACCCGAGTTCGCTTCCTGGGTCCTACCAGCGTGGAGTTTGCATGTTCTCCCTGTGTCTGCGTGGGTTTCCTCCGGGTACTCAGGTTTCCTCCCACAGCCCAAAATCATGCAGGTTAGGTGCATTGGCGATCCTAAATTGTCCCTGATGTGTCCCTTATTGAACTTCAAACACTCATTGAAGTTTTTGTTAATACTGAAAACCAAAGATAAAAGTATGAAGCACATAATAGACAATAGTTCTTAGGGGAAATTCAAAATCTGACTCGTAATTATTTTGGAGAAAGTAGGTTAATGGAATCATAGACCTTTGTTGTGCTGAATGGTCTGTGCTCATCCAAAATTATGTTAAGTGCAGTATCTGCCATCATTCTGTTATTGATTAGATTCTTTTGATGGGGGCCATATATGATGTACTGTTCTTGTATATTTTGTTTTGCATTGCTGCTTATCTTATTATTAATAGACTAAAAGTCCTGCCAAATAAATTATGGGGTAATCAGAGCCTGATTCTGCAACTATAAACCTCCTATAACCGAAATAATTAAGCACCACTGCTTGTAGAAATACAGGCACACTATGCAATTTTAGCTTGTGCTTTGCATCTGATGTTGCAAAAATGGGCACTAAACTCCCAAGTAAGTAAATTGATGGTGGCTTTATAAGTATTACCAAAATAATTATGACTTGATGGTATGGAGAATGCACAAACCCAGCTTTTATAAAGCACAGATTTATGTTTTATAATTGTAACTAGATTTTAATTCTTGGCACTAAACAATTTGATGTTCAGGCAAAGGTAAGATTGAATTACATACTTGTTTTAACTGTTTTTCCATGTCATATTGCCGTATGATACCGTAGATCCCGGAATACAAGCCAACTCGGTATATTAGCCGACCCCCTTCTCTACCTACTAAATTACATGTATTTGCCAATGACTGGTATTTAATCCGACCACTTCTCCAAGCAAAATTTTCTAAATTTCCTTTAAAGTGTCTCTTCAGGTATATTTATCATGTTTATCGGCGAGAATTTAAGACTGCCGGCATTTTTGATGGAAACCAAGTCTGGTCAAAAAAAAAGTTTGGTAAAATGAAACTTTTGTGTTGAAACTATATACGCAAATACGGTACATCGGCGGGTGGATTTCCGGAGACTCGTTATAAATTTGATTAACTTAAATACGCAATACAGTGGACCCTTGACTTACGAAGTTAATTCGTTCGCGAAGCTAACCCATAATGTGTTCCGAACCTCCCACTGCAACACTTACTTAACCTTTTCATAATAAAAAAGGGTTGTATAATGTGCATAATTTACCAAAACACCAATAATTTTTCTAATGTGCTAACCAAAAAGTTATAAAAAGTGCATAGCCTTCCAGAAGTAGGCTAGATTAAGCTAGGAGCATGGCGGCGCGCATGGTTGCAGCAGCTCAGGGCTCTCCTTTTCAGTGCACTTTTTTGTTTTTGTACTTTTTTTTTTTTTTCCCCCTTGTTTGGGCACGATTGGTTCGGCGAACACAGAACCTTATAGACATTGGTGTCCAGAGCCAGATATCTGTTTCGAGTGTTTTTCATCACACGGACAACATCCCAGACAACATAGCGAGACCAGCGGGCTCTCCATGGATTGTTGTCAGGTCTAGGAGACGACACAGATGGAGGAGGGAAAGAAAGCAGATCCGGCGTTATGCTAAGGCTAAAAAAACAACCATACAAGCCCTATACAGAACTTTTTTTCTGCACTGAAGGAGCTGCTTTTAATCTCATTGTAGATGTGTATAGTGACAATAAAAGGCATTCTATTCTAGAAACAACAATTTCATACTGTACTCACCATTTAATTTGACATCTTTGGGCTGCAGGAAGGGAGGACAATGAAACGGAAGGTGGTTATTGTTTAGAAGGAGCCTCCTTATACAAATCTTTTCTTTGTAAAATTGTCGAGATGGTGGATTTCGACATGCTGTACATATTAGCGAGATCGGTCACACGAACAGCACTCGCATATTTCCACACAATTTCCATCTTCGTTTCGATTGTGATCGTTTTCTTTACCTTCTCTTCCTTCCTTAGCAATTATGTGTCTTGCTTCCATGGTCTTAACGAATTACATATTGTGGAGGTTGACCCGGACACAGACAGGTAGACACGTTCATGTCACCCACAAACCCGTCTATTTACAATATTTACAAGTAATTGCTACGGTCAAACAGACCCAAATAATGGTCACTAAGACCCAAATTAGTGCACAAAACAAACCCCAAAGTCACAGTCCTGGGGCCTCATGTATAACGCCGTGCATAGAACTCGCACTATAACATGGCGTAAGCACAAAAGCCGAAATGTGTTTACGCACAGAAAAATCCTACCGTTACATAAATCCCAATCAGCGTGAAAACTAACGCTCGTGCACGCGCATTATGTAACGCCCCAAATCCTCCCAGAATTACGCCTATTTGAATATGCAAATCAATATAAATCGCCCTTAAGCGCAGCCTTCTGTGAAAAGACAATGGGAAAAGCACGGGGAAAATATAAGAATTTCAGCGAATACCAAGTGGAGGCAAAGGAAAAACATACTATTTGTTCAAATAAACCGTGGTATAATCAACAAAATGAAGTTGATCGAGTGACATAGCGTGTTGGAGAAACTTGAAAGCTCACATTCACAAAATCGCACAGTGCCGGAAATAAAAAAGAAGTCACATATCAAAGTTGCCGTGAAAAGAACAGTTGTAAGCCCACTGTCTGAGTGTCATATGAAAGCTTATTAGGGTACAGAGAAAAAAGGCACACGGTGGGGAAAAAGCACGAAATGTCAACTTCAATCTCGACATTTCCACTTTAATCACGTAGTTTATTTTGTCATTTAGTAGAACATTATAAACTTCATCTTAAAATCGTTTAATTAACCAGTTTCTCAAATCACATCGTAATTAAAGTAGCACGTTAAATGCTTTGTTTTGTATTTGATCTTCTACTCGTATGTGCTCTGTGTGTGAATCACTACTTGCTTCTTAAACTGGCTCTCTTCCTCCAACTGGACACAGAATCCATTACATTCGTGATATTACAGCTCTCTGAATAACTAAAATACTGAGATGCATACGTGATGTCATTTTCATGATGATAGGAGTTAAAGCATGTTATTAAACATGTGTTTCACTTCGATGAAATAATTTATTGTCGAAATTTGTCGCTGTGTTTTTAGCTGTGTTGTTATTTTCTCTTTCTGTTTTATATTCAATATATACTGTATTGTCGTAGCCGCACTGCAGTCAGTGCTTTTCTTTCCCCAAGTAACCGATCGCCATACAATCAGCTCTGTAATAGACGTTAAGCCATCTGTAAGCTTAGCGCCGATTCTTCAAAACGTTTAAAGAACATTGAAATATCTTCGTAGTACATGTTTAATTCTATCCTTCACGACACTCCCAGTGAAGAATATAGATTATTTAAATGAAGTTAAAGTTTTATGTGTATAATTTAACAAACATATTTTGCTGCATTTCACCTTAAAAATGATATCGTCATCATATGTAAATACGCGCTTTATAAAGTGGCCCAGGTTGTGAGATATTATAACTGTAGTGCAAGTTTACAGTGGGGTGATTGTACTTATAAGTACAAACCGTTCTACAAGGAGCAATTGATTGAGTGCATTTAAAGTTCTTGGGATTAAACTGTTTCTGAACCGTGAGGTCCGTACAGGAAAGGCTTTAAAACGTTTTGCAGTGGCTGAGACAGCGTGTCCTTAAAGCTGTATACCGATAATTCTCTTTCCGATCAGCTGCTGCTGTGATTCACACTCAGATACAGTGATATAAATACTCTGAGTGGTGCAGTGAGAGAAATATTGAAAAAGATGATCCGCTGTGGCAACTCCTAACGGGAGGAGCTGAAAGAAGAAGAAGAAGAAGAAGAAGTGAGAGCAGTTATGGTATTTGGAATACTATGGCTGTTCCCTGGACCATTATATTGTTACGAGTTAATTACAATCAGATGCATTACACTAATAAACAATATGCGGTTAGTTTCTGTGTATTTATAAAGCCGCGTCATGAAAATAATGAGTGATCACACAGGAACAGTAGCATTGCTTTGATGCTGGGTGCCACCAGTTTGCAAAACCGAACGGAGAACTTGCGTACGACAAGGCATGAGGTACCGTGGAAAAGTGCGTGGCTTTACGCCAAGTGTAGGTTTTATACATCGCGATTTGAACGTGGAAAAGTTCTTACACAACATTTCTGTGCGTACGCACCGTTTATACATGAGGCCCCTGGCCACAATGCCTTTCTTCGGGCTGCCTCCACACTCCTCTCTGCCTTGTCCTCCTTCCACCCGACTCTAGCCTCGAATGAAGGGAGACGGCCCCTTTCATACAGACCCCGGATGAGCCCCAGGTGTTCCCGGGATTCCTCTTCTGGCCACGCCCTAGCGTGGCGGAAGTGCCGGCTGTCCTCCCGGCAGCTCTCCGGGCGCCGTCCTAATTTTCCCCAGCACTTCCTGGTGTGGCGGAAGTGCTGGGGGTAACAGGTCCCCAAGGCATTGGGGCGCCTCCTGGCGGTTACCACGGGCCCCTACAGGGTGGAGCTTCCATGCTCTGTACCCGTGGCCCCCAAAGCAACCAGGAAGGCGACCCCCACGTGATCCAGGGTGGGCACAGACCCACATCCGGTCCCTCATGGCGTCCCGGCCGGGTCATGGCCCCTGGCATCCCTGACAATATATATAGGTAAATCACTGCAATGACCGAAATTACATCCACAAACACATGTATTTGGGCTCCGACTGACGCTACTAACGCTCTTGGTTGTTTGTTTACAATTGCGCAAACGGATACACGTGACCGCATCCGGGTCGTAACGCAAGATGTTGATCGTAAATCAAAACAAAAAGTTTTATTTTAAACTTCCCGATAATTTATTATGATATAAGGCAAAGCCCTCACTCACTCACTGACTGACTCATCACTAATTCTCCAACTTCCCGTGTAGGTAGAAGGCTGAAATTTGGCAGGCTCATTCCTTATAGCTTACTTACAAAAGTTGGGCAGGTTTCATTTCGAAATTCTACGCGTGATGGTCATAACTGGAAGCTAATTTTCTCCATATAATGTAATGGAGTTGAGCTCAATGGCCGTGGGGGGCAGAGTTTCGTGTGACATCATCACGCCTCCACGTAATCACGTGAACTGTCAACGCATTACGTAGAAAACCAGGAAGAGCTCCAAAAAGCGCTTAAGAAAACATGCATTATATAATTGAGAAAGCAGCGAAACAATAAGAAGCGAGCGAGTGAGTGACACATACTGTACAAGCATATTCATGCCTGCAGCTACTTCGGAAACAAAGCACGGTGTAAACCTAAAGTTTAAATTAAGCTCATAGACAGGCTGCCGCTGGCGTTTGTCATGCCCACGGCTAATGCGGGATACAAGTTTAATGAGAGGATGCAGGGTATAAACGACAGTTTTGATCACTTTCTAACTAAGTTCAAATTGCCGGTCAAAGGCTGTGCTTATGCAAATTCCGAGAGACTGTGTTTGTGGGGGGATTGACAGTTAAGGCAGGTGGAGGAGTGACGCCATCATCTCCCCTCCCATTCACCTCATTTCGTTTTGAGCTGAGCTCCACGGCTAACGCCGTCTTCCGAAGCAACTTCGTCACACTGCCACCAAATACTTACAGAAAAATCCACAAGTTAATACACACGCTGTCTCTAGAGTTTCTCCACACTGAATCCTCCAGGCACTACTTACAAAAGGTTACATTGACAATCGTGTTACGTTATTTTTTAAAATGTTTCCTTTTCTTAAGCCATTCAGAGATAGATTTGCTGCTGTGTTTTGGGTCATTGTCCTGTTGCAGCACCCAAGATCGCTTCAGCTTGAGTTGACGAACAGGTGGCCGGACATTTTCCTTCAGGATTTTTTAGTAGACAGTAGAATTCATGGTTCCATCTATCACAGCAAGCCTTCCAGGTCCTGAAGCAGCAAAACAACCCCAGACCATCACACTACCATCACCATATTTTACTGTTGGTATGATGTTCTTTTCTGAAATGCTGTGTTCCTTTTACGCCAGATGTAACGGGACATTTGCCTTCCAAAAAGTTCAACTTTTGTCTCATCAGTCCACAAGGTATTTTCCCAAAAGTTTTGGCAATCATTGAGATGTTTCTTAGCAAAATTGAGACGAGCCCTAATGTTCTTTTTGCTTAACAGTGGTTTGCGTCTTGGAAATCTGCCATGCAGGCCGTTTTTTCCCAGTCTCTTTCTTATTGTGGAGTCGTGAACACTGACCTTAATTGAGGCAAGTGAGGCCTGCGGTTCTTTAGACGTTGTCCGGGGGTCTTTTGTGACCTCTCGGATGAGTCGCCTCTGCGCTCTTGGGGTAATTTTGGTCGGCCGGCCACTCCTGGGAAGGTTCACCACTGTTTCATGTTTTTGCCATTTGTGGATAATGGCTCTCACTGTGGTTCGCTGGAGTCCCAACGCTTTAGAAATGAATTTATAACCTTTACCAGACTGATAGATCTTAATTACTTCTGTTCTCATTTGTTCCTGAATTTCTTTGGATCTTGGCATGATGTCTAGCTTTTGAGGTGCTTTTGGTCTACTTCTCTGTGTCAGGCAGCTCCTATTTAAGTGATTTCTTGATTGACACAGGTGTGGCAGTAATCAGGCCTGGGGGTGGCTACAGAAATTGAACTCGGGTGTGATGCACCACAGTTAGGTTATTTTCTAACACGGGGGCAATTACGTTTTCACACAGGGCCATGAAGGTTTGGATTTTTTTTCTCCCTAAATAATAAAAACCATCTATTAAAAACTGCATTTTGTGTTTACTTGTGTTATATTTGACTAATGGTTAAATGGGTTTGATGATCAGAAACATTTTGTGTGACAAACATGCAAAAGAATAAGAAATCAGGAAGGGGGCAAATAGTTTTTCACACCACTGTGTATATATGTGTGTGTGTGTGTGTGTGTGTGTGTGTGTGTATACATATACATATACACTGCTCACAAAAATGAAAGGAACACTTTTTTTATTGGGCCTGGCATGAAATCAATTAAACCTGTCTGATAATTTTCTGGTTGATTAAGCAGCTGAGGTCATTGTTAATCACTTTCATATATATATATATATATGGATGGATGGATGGATAACAATTAGATTTTTAATCATTCCTACCAAACATGTACCGTACATCCCGTTATATAAGCAGAGAATTTCATCCTAGACTTTTAGCTTGGACGAAATTCTCTGCTTATATAATGGGATGTATGGTACATGTTTGGTAGGAATGATTAAAAATCTAATTGTTATCCATCCATCCATTTTCCTAACTCGCTTTGTCTTATTGAATAATGTTACATTTTGAAAGAATTGTATGTAATGTATGATACCGGTAAAAGTGCGTATAATTATTGACATTAAGTAAGTTTTCTTTGAAATATTTACAGTTCAGACTGAATCCGGATGTACCAGTGTTGTATCTTCTGCACCTTGCCAAGCTGACTCTCAGCAGTATGAGATCCAGTTTGGTCGGTTGAAAAGTTTCCTCTCTGGTGAGTAATAGTTTTGTTTGTTTTGTTTTTTTTAAATGATGGAAAAGTATGCATACTGTATATGAGTAATAGTTGTTGAATGTATAGTGGAGGAAAATTAGTCCCTCTTCAGGATGTCATGGGTAAAGGGACATCGTTGACTCCAAGATTGCAGTTGTAAAATACCAGAATAATAATGGTAAAAATACCAGGTGTCTGCCGCAAAAATTTTAAAAGCGAGTAGCCCCCGTTTAAGTGTGCATTTTATAAAAATTTTGGTAAAATAGTAAATTAAGTGATGTACAGTAGTCTATGGTAAATATGCATTTCACACTAAAATACTGTCTCTGTGATATTTCATATTGAGGCTATAAATTGTACAGTAACTCTAAAAGACAGTGCAAATCTCTACATGTCAGTTGAATGTAAAGTAGAAGGTCATATTAACCCCTTGTTGCCTGAATTTATTTACAATTCTATAAAAAAAGTAAATTATTTGTGCTTTTACTGTCAAATAGATGCTAAATTAAGTGGAGGTTGTTAATTTGAATATAGCACATCTATTAGATATAAATTTAGGTATGATGCAAATTAGCGACATTAGGCATAGTTGGGTATAATAGTAATTAAACAAATTTTCCACTCTAAGGTATGTAGATTATTTTATTGATGCTGTTATTGATCAGTTCTTCCAGTCAACAATCCAAATTACAAAACTTTTCCAAAAATTAGTAGAATGTCATGAAATTAACAACAAGTCACATGAGGAGAAACAGTCTTACTCATGGAATTCTTGAAAGCAGTTGTTGTTCTTGTTAAGGCACAGGTGAACATTGCAATTTGAACATTTGAATACAGTCTGGCCCTTACAATTTGGGTGTTTGCAGCATTGCCATCCACTTTCAACCACTGGCCAGTGACCCACAGCATCTGAATGGACTTCCAGTGTTGGAGTAGCCTTAGCTGGACCTTGCTGTTTCTTTTCGAAATCCCTTTCAACATCAGATGAAGTCCACCCCCTCTTCTTCCTTGACATATCCTTACCTTGCATGCACAGGGCATGTTCAACTGATGTTCTAAAAGCAAGCAAATCCTTCTGCTTCTTTCTTGGAACATCCACTGAATCACAATCACATTGATACAACAACCAGCTGTTTACAATGACCATATCAACAAAATGAAAAAAGAACCTATGATAGTACAGTAGGACCTCCGTCACGACCATAATTCGTTCCAAAAGTCTGGTCGTAAACCGATTTGGTCGTGAACCGAAGCAACTTCCCCCATAGGATTGTATGTAAATACAATTAATCCGTTTCAGACCATACGAACTGTATGTAAATATATATATTTTTTAAGTTTTTAAGCACAAATATAGTTAAACCATAGAATGCACAGCATAATAGTAAATTAAATGTAAAAACATTGAATAACACTGAGAAAACCTTGAACAACAGAGAAAACTAACACTGCAATAGTTTTGCTTATAGCGCTACTAACCGCCGGCTAAAAGCACTTTTTAAATGACTTTTAAGCACAGGGAAAAAAATTAACATTTGTAAAAATCCGTAATTTAATAAACCACCAAGAAAAATAACATTGCAACAATGCACACTACGAACAGATCACTGGAAATAGAAGTGAAAACAAAATCAAGCCCAGTGCATTCTTTAACTGCCTTCCTACCTTAATGCGTCCAGCTCTCTCTCGCACTGCCTGTGTGTGTGCGCGTGTGCACCTCTCTGTGCTGCCTCTGTGTGTGCGCACGTGCGCCTCTCTGCGCTGCCTGTGCCTTTGTGTGTGTGTGTGTGTGCGTGTGCACCTCTCTCGCTGCCTGTGTGTGCCTCTCTCGCGCTGCCTCTGTGTGTGTGTGTCGCGCTCTCTCTCTCTCTCTCTCGCTTGCTCGCTCGCTCGCTCGCTGCACAGGAAATGCACAGGGAGAGACTGAACATGTACAAACTGAAAAGGAAACTGGCTTTTTCGTATACGGTGTGTGTGGTTGTGATCCGAGGCAAAAGTTTGGCGAAGTTTTTGGTCGTAGACCAAGTTGTAAGGCGTGTACGGGAAGTTCGTGAACCGAGGTTCCACTGTACTTTTTTGAACTCGTGTGGATGCGATAATATGCAATTAGTGCGTCAAGAGCATCAACGCCGCCCATGAACTTGTTGTACAGGCTGATGATGATTGGGGATTCTATAGACACTTTCTTTTTCGACTTTCTATCCCATCTTTCTACGTTAGAAATAGGCTGGGAACTGGCAGCATTGCTGGCAACGATAACACCTCTATTATCAAACCATTTTACTGCTCTTATTTCTACATTGACTACAACAACGTTTTTCTCTTCAAATGTCCCTCTTCCCTTCTTCTTTATATCGGTGTCTACGCTGAAATTGCACCCTTGCAGGCAATTTTACTGCACAGTCCCAAGGGCTGGTATTCCCTTGTTTGCAAGGGCAACAAACAAATCTAAGGAAGAAAACCAGTTGTCAAAATACAGTAAGTGATTGAGAGCACCACGAATAGCAAGCTTTAGCACAATGTTTCCACTTGCACCAATGTTAGGTTCTCCAGTTACAGGATCTACACACTTGGACAAAATTGTTGGTACCCTTCAGTCAATGAAAGAAAAACTCACAATGGTCACAGAAATAACTTTAATCTGACAAAAGTAATAATAAATAAAAATTCTATGAAATTTAACTAATAAAAGTCAGACATTGATTTTCAACCATGCTTCAACAGAATTATTTAAAAAAATAAACTCATGAAACAGGCCTGGACAAAAATGTGAGTTTTTAGTCTTCCACACTACCTATTGCTGTGTTCTCCTTGCAGTAGAAGCTGGTCGCCTTCTTGTACCAGTAGCACTGGTGCTAGAAGGTGCATCATGACTGCTGTCAGAGTCTTCATCACTGCCGCTTTCATTGTCTGTACTCTCTTTACTGCTGCTTTCATCTTCAGAAACATCACCTTGTGATAATGGTGTAGGTATGTAGTCTTCATCGCTATCCTCACTGTCACTGAGACCGCTGTCATCACTTTCAACTGGTGGAACCCTGATTTGAAGTCAACCAGCTCGCTTACTGTAGAAAGTTGATGTGTTCATTTAGTTCTGCCTCAAAATAATGGGCAGAAATTGCATTTATATCTCCGTATGCTATTTTTACATTAATTCTAGAAATTAACTAGGATCAAAATACAAATCATTTGAAATCTATGCACAGGAATTCGAATTTCTACGATATTGCACCTAAATACAATAATATGCAGCCATAATTGCCGAATGTAGCGAAAACGGCGTATAACGCCCGAATTTTCGTCACATGTAGTTTATTCTGAAATATCGGCAATAGAAGAAAACAATAAGCTTATATGTATATTTATCTTCGCGCAATTTACCTCAAATGTGGAGGAAGCTAAAGGTCTGGATGTTTTTTCCAACAGAATTTTACAAAAGTATATCTGCTAGACCCCCGTCATTGATTTTAGCAATATGTGTAGAGGTTAAAAATGAAATCATTTTGTCCCACACAGTAAGCTAGGATCACTATCTGTCCTGAGAAAAATAAAGACCCTTTGGAATGTGGCTCTTACAGACCAGTCTCATTATTGAATAATGATGTCAAGGTATTGGTCAAAGTAATACTGAAAAGAATTGAGAAAGTGCTCCCAATAATAATAATACAGGTTGCGCATCCCAGTTTCATTAGAGACTGAGGTGCTGACATCATCGTTGAAAACAAAGGAGAAGTGGCTCAGGGTTTTTGTGTTCTGTGGTGTGAGAGTTAATTAAAAAACACATTTTGCTTCTAGAAACTTTGCATTTTGGTTTGTCAATAAGGAGCCTTATGAGAATTTTTAAAGGGTTTTTTTTTTCTGCCCACACAGGATCAAAAGCAGCTGGCTATTGGGGGGGGTCATTAGTAGAAGTTACTTGTTCTGGTTATTTGTATTCAAACTTGTGTTGGCAAGGCAGAGCAATTGTAACGGCTGACCCCTTATTCCCAGCAGGCAGCTACACCTCCAAGACCTGTGGCCTGGATAATTTACTGAGAAGCCTTTCCTGTCAAGCCGTACTCCTACACAGATAAACTTTCCTCACAATCGACGGTTTGAAATGCAAAGACACAGTAGGCAGAATGTAAAATTAAACAGGAATAAATGTATTAAATGAGACAAGACATGCCACAAGACAAATGCACACCCAAATATTCCTCCACCCCAACAATCCCAAAGCAAAACTGAAAATATATATACAAATCCCCTCCCTTGTCCACGTAACATATAACACACACCACACAAACGACAAATGACTAGCAAACAGAATGATCGTGAACTTGAGTCCAACACGTGAATAAATGTCCTGAATACGGATACTGATTAGCGGCAATTGTAGTGTTTGTATTTCCCGGCGTTTGGAACAACCTCACCGTGATTCCTCGGCGTGTGGCGAATGATGATTCGACCCCGGGGTCTTCAGCAGCAAGCAGGTTGAAAGGCAGTCCGGATGAATGAAAAACAAACTGGATCAAAGCGCAATGAAATGAATCGGCAAGCAAGTTGTAGTTGTGAATGCGAAATTGGTTCTCCTCTTTCTCTCTCTCTCTATCTCTCGTGCTAGTTCTCCCTTTCGTCTCCTCCTCTTCTCCTTCAATAGTCCGTGACGGCAGTAATTGATTGATTGATACACAGGTGCTTTCCAGATTAGCGGTTGTGAACTCCTCCCATCATCCGTCCTCCTTTACGGGGACAACATTAACTGCTACACAGCCACATAGTCAATGGGACAATGAAACGAGACACACACAGCACTGACATTTAAACACTAACTATGTGGCACCGCTACACAATAAGCAGTAAATAAGTAAATTAATTGGCATCATTAGTAAGTAACAGAAACAACTATTTCTTAGTAAGGGCAAAAAATGGCAGTGGCTAACTTCAAAGTGGTAAAGACAAGAGCTCAGCGGTACATAGTCAGAAGGTGTAAAATAACTGTAGCCGTCCTTTAATTTATTTTTTTTTTTGTGCAGATTTTTTTTAGTTTTACCATTTTAAGTTAATGAGGGCCTCATCTGCAGGAGATGCCAGCTAATCCAGCACCTCGAGCTTAGGGTCACTGAAGTTCAGGAGGAGTTTTCTGGTCAGTGTTGTACTAGAAAATGACGGAACTGGCCCAGGTGTCCTTTAGAGTGATAATGTTTACCCCTAATGTGGCATGGAAAAAGATTCTAGATCAGACAGTTAGAGATAGGTGGGTCACAGTCACAAGGTAAAGGGTGCTCACTGTCCATGAGCATCAACCTCAGAATTGGAAATGTCAAACTTTTGAGGTCCTTGCAGAGCTGGATAGTGTATGAGTAGATTAATTAGAGGATTGTTTAAACTTGGGTATTGGTGGGCAGGGAGTTCGGACAGGCCTGGTTTAGAACTATACATGAAGGAACAAACAATAATGCAAAAACAAGAATGCTTCGTAATGTAAATTCTAACCCAGTTTTTAAATGCAAAAGTAAAATGAGTACCACATTGAAAATAGCTTGCCTTAATACTAGAAATCTCAAAATTAAAACAAGTGAGTTAGACTTGTATGTAGCAGAGTGTAATTATGATATTATAGCAGTAGCAGAAACCTGGCTGAATAATAGACTGGGATGAGTATGACATACAGTATATGTTGAAAAGATGCACTTCAATTATTTTTGCATATCTGTCTTGCACTTTGAAGACCTGCTGCTTCATATTCAACCCTTTGTTTATCATTGTGACACCCATATTATCAGCCTCTCCTCAAAATGCAAAACTTGGGAAGATCCCATGCATGTGAGTGGAAGCATGACGCTGTGTCTGGTATCATTTTTGCTGTGCAATACTTGCAACCAATGCACGCATAGCAAGTCAAAAAGTATTGAGCAAAAGGTCTAAGAGTGCATATAATCCTGCATATGCTGAGAGGTAAATTTAATTTTATGGTAACATGGAGGCAGTGATCAGGCAAGATTGAATAACAAATGCCGGCCAATGAAATGAGCAGTTCTTTGTACAAAAGAAGAAAGAGTAATGCAATGTTTGTAACACATTACATTTTTCTAATAATTAACTAAGTATTGTATTTCAGTTACTTTTTTATAAGTAATGATTAATGTACTTAAGTTACTTTTAATCATTATACAAGCACCAGTTAAACATTACTCTGTAGAAAGCAATGTGGAAATAGTGATAGAAATATGATATTTCTGTTTCATCCAACTATTTTTATATTGATATGGAATGGAAACAATTCTAACAATTATGGAAAATGGTCAGCGTAGATAATAGCAATAGGTCAATTATGTAATAATTGTGAAAAGCCTATAGAATTATGGTTTAGGGATGCTCAGCCTGTTTCATAAAGCCAAGCTGGATTTGTTAAAAGCCTGAAACTATTGTCAAAAGTTCACCACTTGTTGGATGTATAGTACATTCCCTCCACAGCCAAGCTCCCAGAAATTTTACAGTCTCTAGTCTGGGTTATCCTACTCAGGCCCAGAAAGGTAGCAGTGACTGGAGGTTTTCATTCCAACTCTTTTGTTAATTAGTAGCCAAATAGCTGACTTTTTCCTTAATTTTAGTGAATTTCCTTTTAAGTGCCCCTTAATTGTCCCTTTTTCCTTAGCAATCAAACAATAATGAGATGCAAAGTTGGCCAACAAGTGACCAGCTGACCTGTGTCCAGCATACAGTGTTAGACAGTAAAGAAAGGTGAACTTCTGAGAAATATTAGTCTACTCTGGTTCACAAAACATTTTGACAATGCCTGCAGAAAAAAATAAATCAACAGCTTTGGAAATGTCTGCTTTAGCAGAATGAGACTATCAACAAGTCATAGAATTAATTAGAAGCCAATTCTTGTTGCTAGTTAAACCCTTTATTTAAGAAATGGATTTGTGGAGAATTGGTTGGAGTTTAAGGTCCCAACTAAGGTGGTTGTCTTTTGACAACTCATTTTTGTTTGGAACGTAAGTAAAAAATAATAATTAAGGGGCCTGAGTCTCAAAAAGCAAATCAATTAAAATGAAGGGAAAATAAGTCAATTAGCAGCAGAAATTGACTACTAATTCTGAAAGTGGCAGGAAGGAAAGCCTGCAGCCATTGTGGCATCCTAGGACTAGAGTAGGACGACTCTGTTCTAGATGCACAAAAAGCTTTTGATAGAGTACAATGGGGATATCTGAACTGTTTTGCACAAATATGGGATTGTCTCCTGGATTAAATTATTTTACTGAAGCTGCAACACCCCTGTGTGGGGGGAAAAATATAAACTCAAAGCTATTTCAGATTAAAACAATGAGGAATGTTATTTGCATTTTCTTTTGAGCCATTTTCAAAAACATTGGTGCAAAGGGAATGGTGCAAAAAAAAAAAAAAAATCTTTATGCAGTATTATGACTGTCATTGATCATTGCTGATCTTAAGCAAGTAATTTATTAGAAGGCTATCCATTGGCAATTTAACAACAGTTTAAGTATCTGGGAGTTAGTTACAATGAAGCTTTTTAAACACAATTTTGGCGGTGATGGAAAGCACTAAAGATGTTAATAGACAGTCAACTATTCTTCTTTCTAGTAGGTTCCTATTCCAGAGTATTCCTTATAAATATTAATAAATCCTTTTTAAAAACCTTGACTCTGCTATCAGCTCATTTTTATATGAAAGGCAAAAATCACCATTACAAAGTTCAAAAACAAAAGATGGCATGGTGCAACCAGATATTCACCTATAATACTGGGTTTGAATATTCTTAAGTTGCCTGTTTGGATCTGGAAAGAAAATCTGGTTACAAATTCTTTCTGTATGGTCTTCTCTGTGCTCCAGTCATTTAATATTTATCACCTGTTTACTAGTAATCAGATTGTACTTCACACACTCAAAGTATGGCACCAATGTAGAAAACACCTTAAGGAAAAGGTAATATGAAAGGTGCTACATAAATAAAATTTATTTTTATCTCTAAACTATGTGGTATTTAACTTTTGGAAGATACTAGGCATTTCAGCCTTCAGAGATCTTTACGCAGATGTTTGCACCTTTTGATCACCTCTGTTGCATATATGGAATTCCTTCAACACAATTATTTTTCTATTTACAAGTTAGAAGCAGGTAATTGCTAAATACCACTAATGTTCATACTAAAATCCCTAATGTGCCACCAATGCTCATAACTTAATATTTTAAATAGTAAGACAAGGAATATTGGAGGTGTTTCCAGATTTTGTCAAATATTGTCACAATGTTCACAGTTGGACCAACTTTTGGCAATTATGGGAAAGAGACCTCTCCATTAGTAACTTGGGCAAGGAGTGGAATTTTGATAATTGATCACATTCATTCATTCTTCTGTTTGCACAAAACAAACTATAATTCAGATGAAAATGATTTTAATTTGTAAACGTGTGTTTGGTGAACAATCTAAAATACAGTTTGGTCCATAAATATTTGGACAGAGACAACATTTTTCTAATTTTGGTTCTGTACATTACCACAATGAATTTTAAATGAAACAACTCAGATGCAGTTGAAGTACAGACTTTCAGCTTTAATTCAGTGGGGTGAACAAAACGATTGCATAAAAATGTGAGGCAACTAAAGAATTTTTTTAACACAATCCATTCATTTCAGGGGCTCAAAAGTAATTGGACAACTGACTCAAAGGCTATTTCATGGGCAGGTGTGGGCAAGTCCGTCGTTATGTCATTATTAATTAAGCAGATAAAAGGCCTGGAGTTGATTTGAGGTGTGGTGCTTGCATGTGGAAGATTTTGCTGTGAACAGACAACATGCGGTCAAAGGAGCTCTCCATGCAGGTGAAAGAAGCCATCCTTAAGCTGCGAAAACAGAAAAAACCCATCCAAGAAATTGCTACAATATTATGAGTGGTAAAATCTGCAGTTTGGTATATCCTGAGAAACAAAGCAAGCACTGGTAAACTCAGCAACGCAAAAAGACCTGGATATCCACGGAAGACAACAGTGGTGGATGATCACAGAATCATTTCAATGGTGAAGAGAAACCCCTTCATGACAGCCAACCAAATGAACAACATTCTCCAGAGGGTAGGTGTTATCGATATCCAAGTCTACCATAAAGAGAAGACTGCATGAAAGTAAATACAGAGGGTGCACTGCAAGGTGCAAACCACTCATAAGCCTCAAGAATAGAAAGGCTAGATTGGACTTTGCTAAAGAACATCTAAAAAAAGCCAGCACAGTTCTGGCAAAACATTCTTTGGACAGATGAAACCAAGATCAACCTCTACCAGAATGATGGCAAGAAAAAAGTATGGAGAAGGCGTGGAACAGCTCATTATCGAAAGCATACCACATCATCTGTAAAACACGTTGGAGGCAGTGTGATGACATGGGCGTGCATGGCTGCCAGTGGCACTGGGACACTAGTGTTTATTGATGATGTGACACAGGACAGAAGCAGCTGAATGAATTCTGAGGTGTTCAGAAAAATCCTCTCTGCTCAAATCCAACTTAATGCAGTCAAATTGATTGGTTTCATGATACGGATGGACAATAACCCAAAACATACAGCCAAAGCAACCCAGAAGTTTATTAAAGGAAAGAAGTGGATAAATTCTTGAATGGCCAAGTCAGTCACCAGATCTTAACCCAATTGAGCATGCATTTCACCTGTTGAAGACTAAACTTCAGACAGAAAGGCCCACAAACAAACAGCAAATGAAAGCCACTGCAGTTAAGGCCTGGCAGAGCATTAAAAAGAAGGAAACCCAGCATCTGGTGATGTCCATGAGTTCAAGACTTCAGGCTGTCATTGCCAGCAAAGGGATTTCAACCAAGTATTAGAAATGAACATTTTATTTCCAGTTATTTAATTTGTCCAATTACTTTTGAGCCCCTGAAATGATGGGATTGTGTTAAAAAATGCTTTAGTTGCCTCACATTTTTATGCAATTGTTTTGTTCACCCCACTGAATTAAAGCTGAAAGTTTGCACTTCAACTGCATCTGAGTTGTTTCATTTAAAATTCATTGTGGTAATGTACAGAACCAAAATTAGAAAAATGTCTCTGTCCAAATATTTTTATGGACCTAACTGTATATCAGGAGTTAGACCATAATCCCTGGCAGATCTGGCTTCACTCATGCATATGTTTTGGGATTGTTCAAAATTAAAGCTCTTTTTAGAAAATATTTTTTCTTATCTGTCAGATAGTGTAGGATTTACTGTCGTTACAAATCATCTTATAGCAGTCTTCCATTATTTCAGACCAGTACACGATAATGTCCAGTGAATACACTTGACATGAGCATTTATAATTTTCAGACTCTTTCTCTGTATGTTAACCATTCGTATGCTCAGAGGTTGATGCGCTTGCTGCTTCCTGAGCAGCTGTTCTTTTCTCCACCCTAGTGGCCCATTTCTTCTCTTCTTTCGTCTGCATCTTTTATCGTCAAAACTAATTTAAGTCAGTGTTTGTGTTGCATTAACTTAGTATGTTTTCCTATATTTTTCACTTAAGCTGGCACTTAAGTCTTCAAACTACCTTAAGAATGATTTAAGATATGAAGAGGTAGGGGAAGTGATGGTGAAGGTGGTAGGGAATGAGAATGGCGCCCGTACGCATGTGCCGCACGGCCGCCCTGCTGGCCGCTGCCAAGAGTTTATTCTACGATCAAATAAAATAAAAATAAAAAGAGGAATAACGTTGGAGATCAGTGATCACCCAAAAGTGGATAGTAGATGTCACGGAGTATATGTGTACCAAATTTCAGGTCAATACTTCAAACGGTTTGCGAGCTACAGGTGATTTGAAATCCTGGACAGACAAACGAACAGCCACGGTAGCGTATTATATAAGAATATGAGCTTAGACTGTCTAGTGATAAACTGGCTATTACTACCTACACTTCATTATTAGAACATTAATCACTTGTTTCCAATTAAAATAATTCTAATGGACCCTTTAAATCTTAATGAGAAAATATTTTTTTATTATCTAAAACTAGAAAAAAAATTCTACCTTTTTATGTGGAAGTTTTCAGAGCTTCTTTAGAATTTTGTAGGAATTCAAAAAAGTTATTCTAAAATATGTCTACCCAAGTCTCTTTAAACCTCCCATTGTTTTATTTAATAAATGGTTGTATAATATATTGGGCTGCTTTTATTTTTTTTATTAATTACTAATTAGCTTTCTTTTCTAAATGAGTCTGTGAGTTTTAGTGGGGTTTGATTATAAATTTTAATTATTTCTATTGTGATAGAATCCGGGGCATCAATGAGCCCCAACCCCCAACATAAAACCATGAATTACAGTCCCAGGTTCAAATAAAGGTTGGTGTATTCACTTTAACTCCTCCAACCAGTAAGAGAATTACTTAAACAGGTTTTCTTTCTCCGCAATTCACACCACTACAATTTCTCTCACCACCGCACTACTCTCCTCCAGTCAAGTGTTGCCTGTCTACCTCCCAGCTCTGACTTGGGAGTGCGGTCCCTTTTATTATGGACCAAGAAGTACTTCCGGTGCCAGGGCGATTTCCCGATGGAAGCACTTCCGAGTCATGTGAAAGTTGATTATAATAGGGAACTTGTCTCCCTACAGCACCCTCTTGCGGCACACAGTGACCTAGCAGGACTGTTTTGTTGGACTACATCTCCTGGCATGCCCTGCAGGCTTTTTACTAGGCACCAATATCCAGGGCTGCTGCCATCTAGCGTGTTGAGGGAGTTAAACCCCTCCCCGGTGACACATTTCTTTTTATTGGGCTGTCCGTGCATGCTTTTTCATCATTCCTTCTGGGTCTGATCCCTTCTTTTTTTCCCCCCCGGCCAGGATGCCTATATGCCTGTTAGGAGTCTCCCATCCGGGTAAAGAACCATCCCCTCTTCTGGCCAGGATGCCCATGTGGCATCTACACTTTGATTTGTAAGATTGATTGCATTCCTGATTAGACACATTTTAAATCTTGTAATTTGTTATGCTGAAACTTATGTTTGTGTGTTGTATTAAGAAACTTCTGTAATGCACCCACAATATGTTTTACCAAACCTGTAATGACTGTGCAGTTAACACAGTTGTTTTGCTTACTGTTGCTCTGAAAATTCTGTGACCAAATGGTCCAATTTTCCCAATATACCTTAGGATACATTTTTGCCATCCACTTGAATGTCAAAGTTTGAATGTAATTTAAATGCGTTCATAAAAATCATTTTCAAAAAAGGCAATAAAGCTGATGTTTGAATGTAATGAACTATTGTTTATTTGTTTGCCTCACCATAATTTTGCATCATGTTATCCTGAATACACTGTGGAGTATTGCAGTAATTTACAGATCCTTTTTGCCTATCTCTTCTAGGATCTCTTCTGCCTATGCCCATTCAAATATTTGAATGGTTATTTGTTTTGTAATTAGTAAATTGAGCAGACTTATGACATGTTTTGGGGCAAATTATTTTACTTGACTTCCTGCTCTTAGATCCTAAGTTGCGCTGAGACCATGTTTTCAAAAACCACTCCAACAACCTAAAAGTATCAAATCTGCTTCTGAGCCTGTTTCACCTCACGCTTAAATCTGAAATTTATGCTTCATTTATCTAATTAAACCCAATGAAAAATAAATACTACTAGCCAACACGCGGCGTAGCATACGCAGCATAATTATGTATTGATGGGTGAACACTTCCTGAAAGACACAGTTGTCCAAATGGGGTTGGTTTTGAAGATACGACTGTAGGTGAATGAAAAGATGTAACTCTGGAGAGGGCAACATACAATACAGCGTTTTACACGCCGCATACAGCGATTCACATCCACGACAAATGTGATTCTTCTTAGATGGTGCTGTCGCATCCACCCACGCTCTCGAAGCATACACACTGCCTGTTCATGTGCCCGCTCGCAAGAGCAACCGACAGAGACCCGCCCACCAACTGTAAGACCATGAGAAACCCCTCGCAAACTGTTCTACACGCCGCATACAGCGATTCACCTCTGCGACATGATTTTTCCTAGATGGTCCTGTCGCGTCCACCCTCGCACTCGAAGCATACACACTGCCTGTTCATGTGCCCAGTCGCAAGAGCAACTGACAGAGACCCGCCCACCAACTGTAAGACCATGGGAAACCCCTCGGAAACTGTTTTACATGCTGCATACAGCGATTCACATCCGTGACAAACATGTCTGTTCTTAGATAGTCCTGCCACGTCTACCCTGGTTCTCGAAGCATACACACCACCTGGTCATGTGCACGCTCGCAAGAGAAACTCACGGAGACCCGCCCACCAGCTGCCTGTGTGTTTGCGCGGCTTTCTCTCGCGCTGCCTCTGTGTGAACCGGTCAGGCACAGAGAAGGTCAGCTGCTGAGAGCGCGTCTCGACTGTTGCAGGGCCTGCATTGGTGAAGCAGGTGATACGGTAATGAAATGGAGGCACAGGGCTTATTGGTTTTTAAAGACTGCTTCCTTCATTGTGTTTTAACCTCAGTTTTAAAGGATTGTTTTAAGGATCCCATGGGATACCCCTCGCAAACTATTTTACACGCTGCATATAGCGATTCACCTCCGCGAGAAACATGCCTCTATGACCAGTCAACGTGGCTCAGAGGTGCATGTGGACGTTACGATAGACGAACATAAATGACGTTGTTTTTCCTGTGTCATCGCGTCCGAGTTGGTGGGCATGGTTCTGTGAGTTGTCGTCGTATCCAATGGTCTTAGAGTTGGTGGGCGTGTCTCCTTCCTGCGTGCGCCATGGGCGTCTCACTTGTCGGCGGCTTAGTGAATCCACGCCCCTTCCGGCGTGTTTTCCATGGTTGTCTTGCCTTAGTGAATTATAGATATAGATATATAGAGAGAGAGAGATTACTGATTTTAACCTTGTTACTAAAATAATTTTAAATATCAAAACTAGAGCCATTTCAGTGTCCGCAATGTCCATTTTAGCTACCTTAGCCAGCACTTGCCACCTACATGTTTTTTTTTTTGGCTGCTGACTTGACACAGAAAACCTGAAACAATACAGTGTAATGGAAAACAAATTATTAAGATCATCTATATTACCTTTTTGAAGTAAAGGGGTAAGAGAAAGCAAGTTTAGTACTAAATGTTATTCCTTAGCAGCCTGCTCCTACCCATAGAACCCAGCTGTGGTATCCTGCACTGTGAAGTATAAAGTTGAGTCTTAAATACCCATCTATCAGGTAACAAGTAATAACTGTGTTTAATGTGTTTGAGCAGCCATGAGTGATTTTTCTCAGTGTGTCTTACATGCATTATAGATACAAAGAGGCTGTGCAAATTCTGCCCTATTTTGCTGTTTTTGATTGATTCCTGTTTTGGTGAAGGGTTGTGATTTCAGGCTGCAGTTTTCACCTATCTTTTAAGCAGCTGTGCATAAGTCATCATAAGCATTTCATATGTAATAATAATAAATAAAAAAAAACGGCACAGACAATACAAACTCATTTGTTGCACCCAGACATTTTAGCCTGCATTTTGAGTGTATAGTTACTTTTAATAATGGATATTGAAATCTTAATTTTTGTGTACAAAGTGCAGATGGATTGGCAGAACTCTTGAGAAACATCCAATACTTGTGGAAAGTCAGAAGTTTGATCCACTGTTCCAAAGTTAGGACATAATCTAAATATGCATTGTTCTTTGTCCTAATCCAAGGTTCAGATACTGGATAGTCTCCCTACCAGCATCTTACCATATATTTTCACTAGGAAGCTGAAAAGTATAGGTCAGGTCAGACTGGGGAGCAGCTCCTCCCCAGGCAGACATGCGGTCCAGTCCTGCTCTCCAGAATGACCATCTATCTACTCCAGCCAGATGTTATGTGGGTGTCTCCTTGGCCTGGTCCAGCTGCTCAGGTCCTCAACAGTGAGGATGCTGCAGAATCATGCCATACGGTCATAGTGGCATAATTCATGCTCCCGCACAATGCAGGCACTGTGCCTCATTTGGGACTCCATTATCAACCACTCATTTGACTCAGTCAAACCAGCAGTATCCATGGATTCTCTGAAGAGACACAGTACTGACAAAGTCCATGTCTCGCAACCATATAGCAAAACAGGAAGAACCAGGACTCTAAAGACTTGGACCTTCATCCATTTGCAGAGATATAAGGAGCGACCTCAAGACTTCCCATGCTCTCTCAATCCATCTACTGACTTCATAGGAAGACTCCCCAGAGACATGAATGTTGCTGCAGAGGTAAGTAAACCTCTCGACACGGTTGACACTCTCTCCGCAAACAGACACACTGCTGATGGGTATGCCCAAGAGGTCATTAAACTCCTATTTCGTGGATTTTTTCCAGGACACTCACAAGCCCAGACACTCGGACCACTCACTTGGTCTCTTGAGAGCTCCTATAAGATTCTCCATTGCAAGCATTGAACAGGGTAGCAACAAGAACACACCCCTGAAAAACCCCAGAATCAACGGGGGAAAAATAGCAAACGGTCGGCTTCCACCCTCCACAGCACTCACAGTATCAATGTATAGGCCGGCCATGATATCCAGCAGCTTCGGGTGGATCCCGCAAAGTCTCGGGGTGTCTCACAGGGCAGCTCAATCAACTGAGTCAAACACTTTACAAAAATCAACAGGCTATAAAGAAACTCTACTGATTTATTGGTTTTTGTGCTTGATGAGAACCCTCAGTGCCAGGATGTGGTTGATGTCTTTGGTGTAAAACCAGACTGCTCCAGTCACTTTGAGTAATCACAGATCCTGTTGAGGATGACTCTAGCAAGGACCTCGCCCAGCACCGAGAGCAGTGTTATTCCCCTCTGTAGTTGCCATATTCCAGGCAATCGCCTATCTCTTTCTAGACAGGGATGATAAGTCCCATTTTCCAGTCAGTTGGTATGATGCCCGTCTCCCAAATGGTAGCAAAATTGCTTTTAATCCCAGGAGGACAGCTTTACCATCAGCCTGGAGAAGGACCAAAATAAAAAAAACAGCCAATGAGATGCATGAGTTTCTAATTAAGATTATACAAGAACTAAAAATATTTCAATCTGCACATATTTTTTCTAAGTTTTCAATTTTTATAACTATGCTAATAGCATCAATCTTCTTTTACAGATGCAGACATACAGTGGAGTCAAGAAGTGATGTCAGTGCTTTATCCTATGTTTGTCTATCTCCATCTGGATATGGTGCACTGTGGCCTTAAAAGTGCTGTAGACAGCTTTTATAGCCGATATCATGGAATGTTTCTAAGTGATGTAGATCAGAAAGACATCGTTGACCAGCTAAGAACAACATTAACAGTCCAGGATATTTCAGCTAACCCTAAACTTCGTGCTTTTCTGGATAACAAATATACCATTCATCTCTCAGATAAAGCCTACAATTATCTTCTTCGCTACCTCCAGAGTGACAATAATATTGCACTTTGCAAAATTCTAGCTTCTTGCATACAGCTAGAGGTGACAGCTTCTCAAAGAATTGATTATCAACTATATGGTTGCAGCACTGTTGGTGCAATAGGGTCCTCAAGAACTGAAAGCAGCAGCAATATAGACACGGGCAATATGACTGCAAGCATTCTACAGAATGAGGCTGCCCTTGATTCATTGCAAGAATGCATTAAACGTGTAAAGGATGGGCCGCCATCCCTCACAACAATCTGTTTTTATGCATTTCATAATACTGACCAACTGCTCAACACTGCTGAAGTTTCGGCCAACAGTAAACTACTTGCAGCCGGCTTTGATAGCTCATGTGTCAAATTGTGGAGTTTACAGGCAAGAAAGCTCAAGGCTGAACCCCATCAAGTGGATGTGTCCAGAATTCATTTAGCCTGTGACATTCTTGATGATGAGGTAAATATCAAAAGCTGCATGCATTATGTTTATTTTTTTTTCCTTTGAATCAGCTTTATTAATTATATTTCTTTTGAATTTAGTGTGTGTCTAGTAAAATATTGTAATTCTATGGTTATTTGCTATATTCATTTTTTATATGTCGACCTCGGGTAAATATTGTCAGTTGTTAAATACACTCACAGACACCATCATGATACTGTAAGAGACAGGAATAGAGAGAGGACGTGGCTACAGTATAGGAGAAATTTTCCTACTCCTAACGGCCATTGTGTGCTCAGATAATGGAAGTATGGCAGACCTGAATGTCTCTGTTTCACCATATAAAATGAAATTATGTAACCACCACACCATGCAAATTTTTAATTGTGCACCCTTTTTCATCTTTGTTTTGTAATCAGTTTATGTAAAGTTCAGTTTGTCTAATTCATGATTCAGCTCCTTAGGTACAATGGGACTGTAGATATGGTGAAGTATTTAGATATGATTTCTAGAATCTTGGAGCAGGCTAGTAGGAAGTTTGTTTCAGATTCCAGTTCCTCTTTCTCTCTTAAATTATTCTGACATGGTCGTCTCTTCTTCTGGTCTCTTATTGTGGTGAAAACGTTTGTCGATCAGGTTGTTGTCATTGAAAATGAATTTTTTCCAAGTTTGCCTTTCTGATTTACCATGGTACTGCCAATATATATTTATTTTTTTAAAGTCTAGTATCATTACAGTTTGCTGTGTTTTTGTTTTCAGTGGTCCTGTAATATGTCCACAGTATTTACTGGGTCAGTTTCGTTTTTCTTTTAATATTTGTATCTATACTAATAAAAAAAGCCCTCACTAACTGACTGACACTCACTCACTCACTCACTAATCACTAATTCTCCAACTTCCCGTGTAGGTAGAAGGCTGAAATTTGGCAGGCTCATTCCTTACAGCTAACTTACAAAAGTTAGCCAGGTTTCATTTCGAAAATCTACGCGTAACGGTCATAACTGGAACCTACTTATGTACATATATACCGGCCATAGCCTGCAGCTCGGTTGCCGTGTGAGGCGGAGTTGCGTCCCTCATTGTCATGCCTCCCACGTAATTGAGTGCCTGCAATAAGGCCGTCCGTCAGCGGCAATCCAATAGAAACTACTGCTAAATATTTGCGGGTGAAGGACTGTGCTTACGCAGACGAAGATGAGATGATCAGGGTGGTGTTTAGCACAAACTCGGTAAAACTCCAAGAGAAACTTTTAAGTGCCGGGGTCTTAGCTAACATTAAATAAAGCTGTGGACATCGCACGAGATAGCACAAGCACAGCTGAGAACCTTCGATGCATGTAGTCCAAGCGGCTCACGTGAACTGACTGTGAATGCAGTACTCCGAGAACAAGGAAGAGCTCCAAATAGCACTGAACTAAAAACACATTACACAATTGAGAAGGCAGCAAAAGAATATGAAGCGAGTGACGCATACAAGCATATTCATAACTGCAGCTACTGCGGAAAAAAAGCCCACAGTGGAAAAAGTCAATGTCCAGCTAAAGGAAGACTGTTAAAAAAATAAAAAAACCCATGCATGCAGTGTGTGATGTCTCAAACAAAAAGGAAGACGAGCAGTTTATTGATGCAGTAAGAAAGGAATCGATAAATAAAACCTGTTATCTTTACAACGGTTGACAAACACGGAATGTAACTTGAACACAACACATCCTCCAAATACGAACCTGATTGAAAGAAATAGTGATTATCAAATCATCCTGCAAGGCTTTCTCTGCTGGCCCAAAAAAATATCTGAATCACACACTGATGTTAATTATATTTTGTCCATGAATACTTATTAAATAATTCCAAATAGTCTGTCAGCTTCCTTTCATTGCTTTTCCGATGGTTGTGCTGCTTCCAGACATGTATTTTCGTATTAAAGCATTTAACCAATCACATTTCAGCCATCATTTGCTGCCAGTCAAAGTCAAAGAGGCCTTCACAATCCGTTCTGTAGGCCCTCTAACACAAAATAAATGTCAATTTAAACTGTTGCTTCAACCAATCAGATTTTGAGTTGGCATCAATAGGGCCCTCTAGCAGGCGTACGGCAACATCGCCGTATTCAGACCCATTGATTGGATAGAAGCCGATATGAGGAACTCTACAAGGCCACTGAACGCACCGCAGGCGCTCCGAGCACACAGAGGTCAAGCGCAAGATCCTCACGCACACTACTGCCAACTCCATGGCAGGATTCTGAACAATATTATTTGCCAGACACAGACCAGATTTCAAGACCAAGAAAAACTGATGTTTGTCACGCTCCTCGACCCCCAGAAGTTTCGGGAATACAAGAAAAATTTCCTGCATGCAGCCTTGTACAATTTAACACAGAGCCACGGAGCACTTTTTGATCTGTCTCAGCTAAAAACAGAACTGACTGTAATGTATGCCATGGATGATTTTGCAGGAAAATCTCCCACTGATCTCCTTGACTTCCTTCATCAGAAAAATCTGAATGAGAGCATGGGGCAGTTGTACACATTGGTATGTTTGGCAATGACCATTCCTGTGTCCACTGCTTCTGTTAGCGGACATTTTCAGCCCTAAAGCGAATTAAAACTTATGCCAGAAATACGACAGGGCCGGTTTGACTTTCAGCATTAGCTTTGATGGCGATAGAAAGGGAATTTTCCTACATAATATTGCAAGTTTGAGTTATTATTGATGTGTTTTATGTGTGTCGTGACTGTAGCTGCAGTAAAAAGGAACTTGGTCACCCCTGGTTTGTCTGTTCAATAAAGGCATTTATTGTGGCTACAGGAGTTAGCTATCTGCAATGCAACAGCTCTTTATACTGTATTTCTGAATATTAAAATGGTTTTTATAACCATAAATTAGTTTTTATGGGGCAGGTTGATTCAGACGCAGCACTACTGAAGGCCTAGGTGTGAAATGCACGGTCCACCATATTATATGTATGTATCTGTGTATATGTATATGTGTGTGTGTGTGTGTGTATACATACATACATACATACATACATACATACATACATACATACATACATACATACATACATACATACATACATACATACAAACAGGATTCCAAAAAAGTTGGGACACTATACAACTCGTGAATAAAAAATGAATGCAATGATGTGTAGGTGCCAACTTCTAATATTTTATTCAGAATAGAACATAAATCACGGAACAAAAGTTTAAACTGAGAAAATGTATCATTTTAAGGGAAAAATATGTTGATTCAGAATTTCAAGGCCATTTTCACCACTGTGTGACATCTCCCCTTCTTACAACACTCAACAGACGTCTGGGGACCGAGGAGACCAGTTTCTCAAGTTTAGAAATAGGAATGCTCTCCCATTCTTGTCTAATACAGGCCTCTAACTGTTCAATCGTCTTGGGCCTTCTTTGTCGCACCTTCCTCTTTATGATGCACCAAATGTTCTCTATAGGTGAAAGATCTGGACTGCAGACTGGCCATTTCAGTACCGGATCCTTCTCCTACGCAGCCATGATGTTGTGATTGATGCAGAATGTGGTCTGGCATTATCTTGTTGAAAAATGCAGGGTCTTCCCTGAAAGAGATGACGTCTGGATGGGAGCATATGTTGTTCTAGAACCTGAATATATTTTTCTGCATTGATGGTGCCTTTCCAGACATGCAAGCTGCCCATGCCACACGCACTCATGCAACCCCATACCATCAGAGATGCAGGCTTCTGAACTGAGCGTTGATAACAACTTGGGTTGTCCTTGTCCTCTTTGGTCCGGATGACATGGCGTCCCAGATTTCCAAAAAGAACTTTGAATCGTGACTCGTCTGACCACAGAACAGTCTTCCATTTTGCCACACTCTATTTTAAATGATCCCTGGCCCAGTGAAAATGCCTGAGCTTGTGGATCTTGCTTAGAAATGGCTTCTTCTTTGCACTGTAGAGTTTCAGCTGGCAACGGCGGATGGCACGGTGGATTGTGTTCACTGACAATGGTTTCTGGAAGTATTCCTGAGCCCATTCTGTGATTTCCTTTACAGTAGCATTCCTGTTTGTGGTGCAGTGTCGTTTAAGGGCCGGAGATCACGGGCATCCAGTATGGTTTTACGGCCTTGACCCTTACGCACAGAGATTGTTCCAGATTCTCTGAATCTTCGGATGATGTTATGCACAGTTGATGATGATAGATGCAAAGTCTTTGCAATTTTTCGCTGGGTAACACCTTTCTGATATTGCTCCACTATCTTTCTGCGCAACATTGTGGGAATTGGTGATCCTCTACCCATCTTGGCTTCTGAGAGACACTGCCACTCTGAGAAGCTCTTTTTATACCCAATCATGTTGCCAATTGACCTAATTAGTGTTTATTGGTCTTCCAGCTCTTCGTTATGCTCAAATTTACTTTTTCCAGCCTCTTATTGCTACTTGTCCCAACTTTTTGGGATTTGTTGACACCGTGAAATTTTGAATCAACATATTTTTCCTTTAAAATGATACATTTACTCGGATTAAACGTTTGATCTGTCATCTACGTTCTATTACAAATAAAATATTGACATTTGCCATCTCCACATCATTGCATTCAGTTTTTATTCACAATTTGTTTAGTGTCCCAACTTTTTTGGAATCTGGTTTGTGTGTGTGTGTGTGTGTGTGTGTGTGTATATATATATATATATATATATATATATATATATATATATATATATATATATATATATATATATATATATATATATATATATATATATATATATATATATATATATATATATATATATATATATATATATATATATATATATATATATATATATATATACATACATATACAGTCATGTGAAAACATTAGGACACCCTTTGAAAGCATGTGGTTTTTGTAACATTTTTAATAAATGGTTATTTCATCTCCGTTTCAACAATACAGAGAGATTAAAGTAATCCAACTAAACAAAGAAAACTGAAGAAAAGTCTTTTCAAGATCTTCTGTAAATGTCATTCTACAAAAATGCCTATTCTAACTGAGGAAAAGATAGGACACCCTTGCCCCTAATAGCGAGTGTTACCTCCTTTGGCTGAAATAACTGCAGTGAGACGGTTCTTGTAGCCATCTACCAGTCTTCGACATCGGTCTGAGGAAATTTTACCCCACTCCTCAATGCAGAACTTTTTCAGCTGTGAGATGTTTGAGGGTTTCTTGCACGTACAGCCCTTTTCAAGTCACCCACAGCATCTCAATGGGATTCAAATCTGGACTTTGACTTGGCCATTCCAGGACTCTCCATTTCTTCTTTTCAGCCAATCTTTGGTTGATTTACTAGTATGTTTTGGGTCATTGTCATGTTGCATGGTCCAGTTCCGCTTCAGCTTTAATTTTCTAACTGATGGTCTCACATGTTCTTCAAGCACCTTCTGATACACAGTAGAATTCATCGTGGATTCTATGATGGTGAGCTGACCAGGTCCTGCTGCAGCAAAGCAGCCCCAAACCATGACACTTCCACCTCCATGCTTCACAGTTGGTATGAGGTTCTTTTCTTGGAATGCTGTGTTTGGTTTACGCCAAACATGTCCTCTGCTGTTGTGTCCAAATAATTCAATTTTGGACTCATCTGTCCAAAGAACATTATTCCAGAAGTCCTGGTCTTTGTCAACTTTATCTCTGGCAAATGTCAGTCTGGCCTCGATGTTTCTCTTGGAAAGCAAAGGTTTCCTCCTTGCACACCTCCCATGCAAGTTAAACTTGTACAGTCTCTTTCTGATTGTAGAGGCATGTACTTCTACATCAACAGTAGCCAGAGCCTGCTGTAGTTCTCGAGATGACACTTTAGGGTTTTGGAGACCTCTTTTAGCATCTTGCGGTCTGCTCTTGGGGTGAACTTGCTGGGGCGACCAGTCCTGGGCATGTTGGCAGTTGTTTTGAAAGCCCTCCACTTGTAGACTATCTTCCGGACAGTGGAATGGCTGATTTCAAAATCTTTTGAGATCTTTTAAATCCCTTCCCAGACTCATAGGCTGCTACAATCTTTTTCTGAAGTCCTCTGACAGCTCTTTTGTTCTCACCATGGTGCTCACTCTCACTTCAACAGTCAGGAGCACACCAAACTAAATGTCTGAGGTTTAAATAGGGCAAGCCTCATTCAACATGCAGAGTAACGATCTACTAATTATGTGCACCTGGTGTGATATACCTGTGTGAGATCTGAGCCAATTTAAGAGGGAATACATGTGAGGGTGTCCTATCTTTTCCTCAGTTAGAATAGGCATTTTTGTAGAATGACATTTACAGAAGATCTTGAAAAGACTTTTCTTCAGTTTTCTTTGTTTAGTTGGATTACTTTAATCTCTCTGTATTGTTGAAACGGAGATGAAATAACCATTTATTAAAAATGTTACAAAAACCACATGCTTTCAAAGGGTGTCCTAATGTTTTCACATGACTGTATATATATATATATATATATATATATATATATATATATATATATATATATATATATATATATATATATATATATATATATATATATATATATATATATATATATATATATATATATATATATATATATATATATATATATATATATATATATATATATATATATATATATATATATATATATATATATATATATATATATATATATATATATATATATATATATATATATATATATATATATATATATATATATATATATATATGTATATATATATACATGTATGTGTGTGTATATGTATATATATATATATATATATATATACACACTTCTCAGTGCTTTCTAACTTTTTATTTTTGACTTCACCTAAATTACTGAAATCCCCATTGCGCTTAACCTGTGTACCATAATTCATGCACTGCCCCATTTGCCTAAATGATAATCTGAAAACAGTAGCAGTAATGATGTTTAGAGTTTAAAAAAAGGTACCGAAAAACAAATAGACCTAGACTTGCAGAGTATTTGTGTTTGTAAATATTTATTGATGTATGTTACAAATTGTCACAAAAGCAGACCACAGACATAAAAAGGTTTGGGGCAGCCATCCGTATATTGTGCCTTGGCTGCAAATGGGTTTTAAATTGATCGAGATGATCACGTTTGAGTCCACAACAGAACTGAATATAACAGGAAAAGATAACAGCTTTAAAGCTCGGGACCGGAAGTGATGTCATCAGTAGTGCCAGAACCGGAAGCAATGCCTTTTCTCCTGGAAGTGACGTCATCACTGGAGCTGGAACAGGAAGTGACCTCCTCACCAACGAGGGAAATAAAGTGACATCATCACTGGTGCCGGGACCTAGCAAGATTTCCCATGGATGGTCTGCAGAAGATTGATAAGGAGAGTTAGTGCAGCACGCCATACCCTGGTCAGGTGTGGTAGTATTATCTTTAAGGCCTTTCAGATGTTTCCCAGTCGCACATGTGTGACAACATATAAAGCACTCATTAACACAATGATCAAATGTCCGTATTTGGTAGCTGTCCTTTATTGAATGGAGAGTAATCTACAAGAAATTACCACTCAGTATCTGCCAGTTTAGATTAAACTAATCCCCAAATTTTGTAATTTGCAAGGCCCATCAGTTCTTACCTGCCACAGTTCAGCCAGGTAAACATACTGTAACTATAAACAAATATTCATTAACTTGCCCAGACAGCTCTACTAAATTATCAGGCACAGAACCTTATGACGTGCCCAGTGCTGCATTTAGTTGTGCTACTTAGGGCTCATTTATACTTCACGCTCAGAACGCGTACGCGTCCGCATCATGGCTGCCACGTGTTCCCAGCATTCATTTCACGCGTCATCTGAGCAGGTCCTCAGAAATGAACGCGACGCGTGCGCGAGTTGCAGTACCAGCAAAAGTCGGGCGCGAGTGTGCTAAAAGTTGGAACGTGATGTCCGAGTCTCTGTTTACTATCTACATGTGACAGCAAGCCTCTATGGAGATCCTTCGGGGATCGATGTCGCACTTTGTTGTTTGATGAATGGCTCAAATACAGCGCTATACGTTATGTAGCCGATGTGAAGTTGCAAAAAAAAAAATAGATGGCACAAAAGATGGTATGTGAGACTTTTAAAATGTATCATGTCATTTATATATGTCTTTTTTATTTTTTAATTTTTGCAACTTAACAGCAGCAACATAATGTATAGCATTACATTTGAGCCACTGAGAAAAAAATAAAGGACACAGTGAAAACGTGTATTTTGTGATTAGAGTGGAAATTTCGGCTTTAATCTCGAAATGTCCACTTTAACCTCGTAGTTTACCTGCTGTCAGGTCCAAGAAGCTCGAAGCGATTAAAAACTGGGATGACGTTTACGACCGTCTGCTTTAATGATAAAGTAAAGTAAAACAATAAAAAATAGATGGCACAAAAGATGGTATGTGAGACTTTTAAAATGTATCGTGTCATTACGATCGGGAATATGCGACGCTTAAATATCAAAGCACCACGAATGCATCTGTTTGTCGGCATTTTGCTTCAGCAGCGGAAAGCAGCATTAGATCGCCAAACAGAACAAATTAAATGTATGATATTCCAACGCTCTGCACATTTTAGAATCTTTAGATTTATACTTGATATCACTTTCATGATGAAATGCGTTAAAATGTGTATGTTACATTTTACATATAATTCCATTTAAATAATGAATACTGTTAATAATTACACACATGGGGGTGTCACGGTGGCGGAGCGTTATGTTGCTGGTATTTCCTGCTTGTATTCCACACTGTGCTCCGGTTTCCTTCCAAATATATGCAGATTTGGGGATTTGGTGCCGCTAAAATGATGCTAGTGTATGTGTGTGCTTGTATTCACCTTGCGATGAGCTGAGGCCTCGTCAAGGGACTGTTTCTCACTTGTGCCCAATGCTTCCTGGAATGGACACACACATCCATGGATTTATGGATTTAATCAATAAACATCCTTTTCAGAGATATTGCGGTAAGGTGTTATCAGAATTTAATAGGTGTTTTAGGCAATTCACAACACAGAGAAGCCGAACATGTTCTCACCGCGATAATATCTCGCACTGCCACCTGGTGGATTCCTCCAGATTTACGTAAAGTACGTGCGCAAGTATAAACACTACAACGCTTGCGTAGCAGGAGTGTCCGCTGCAGCATGCGTCGCGTGAAGTATAACTCCGGCCTTACTCTCCACCTTTGCTCCGATCATTCATCTCATCCAAAAAAACACTTAACTTTTTTCTCTGCTGCCCAGTATTTCAGTTTTTCCAGTCATGGAGGTAAAGCTATGGTGGCCTCTTGCAAACAAGATTCATGGTGAATGTTCCTCTAATTGGCTTGCTGTGTGTACTCAAACAAGCTTCAGGAGAATACTGGCACATAATGTAGTTTGTTACAACTTGGAGGTATACTGCAGTGTCTATTTGTTAAATTAATGTCCTTAGCATTACACCCAAGCATCACTTGGGCTTTTTTTTGGCTAAAAGTGTTGCTCTAGCATAAACGCATCTTGTGCAAGACACAAGGATTACTCGGGGTGTAAAGTGCCCACAATGCTAGTGCCAAGTGTTTCTTGGGCAACGGTATAGACATGTCTTGCGTATGCAACAAGCCTGGGAGTTACCCAGACAACAGTGTAGATGCGTCTTCTCCTATCCTCATAATGGCGTCTAAGAAACACCAAGGTGAATCTGTCTTCAGGCAGTGAAATTGAAATGGACAGTGAAACATAAAGTGATTCTGGTGAATTTGAAAGTGATGCTTACATCACTCACACATGTGCAGTATGCTGTTCATATTATTGTTAATATTATTATTTGTATCATACTTTTGTACAATTCTCACTTTGTAATTCTAGTGCTTTGCATGTTTTATAGTAGAAGAAGAGCTTTAATAAAAGTATTATTATTTTTCAGGCCAAAAAATTCCATGATTTTTACATGTCTTTTGAGAAAAAATGTTATGCTAAGAAGGTTAATGCTTTATAAAGGTAATAATATAGCCTATGTTGACTTAAATATGAATAATAAACTGCACTGACAACAAAATTGTTCTTCTGTTCTCTCATCTAATTATGTGAAGTAAGACTTTTTTGGGGATTAATGAATGGATAAATGAATCGGTGTACACGGGTGTGTGTTTAAGTGTAATCTCTTGAGAGATGTGTTCATTAATGAAATTAATTAATATGAAATATTTGTTTGTCATTTTTACATTTTTTGGCTTTTAAGTGCTTTACTAGTTTGATTTATAGATACTACGATGACTGAAAGAATGAGTACTTGTTTATTAGATTTAAATTTGCATATCTTCCAGACTCTCTCTTGTACCAAGACAAACATTAAACTCTCACAATCTCTCACAATAGCAGATTTCATTTCAGTTTTGAAAATACAAACTGGAAAACCTACTGCACTAAAACATGTACATTTTTATAAATGGGTTTGTAATATACTGTCATATGAAAAGTCTGGGAACCCCTCTCAGCCTGCATAATATCTTTTCTGTTGAAAGTAGAGTAAACTAACAGTGGTATGTCTTTCATTTCCTAGGAACATCTGAGTACTGGGGTGTTTTCCGAACAAAGATTTTTAGTGAAGCAGTATTTAGTATGAAATTAAATCAAATGTGAAAAACTGGCTGTGTAAAAATTTGGGTACCCTTGTAATTTTGCTGATTTGAATGCATGTAACTGCTCAATACTGATTACTTGCAACACCAAATTGGTTGGATTAGCTTGTTAAGCCTTAAACTTCATAGACAGGTGTGTCCAAACATGAGAAAGGGTATTTAAGGTGGTCAGTTGCAAGTTGTGCTTCCCTTTGACTCTCCTCTGAAGAGTGACAGCATGGTATTCTCAACAAATTCTCCAAAGATCTGAAAACAAAGATTGTTCAGTATCATGGTTTAGGGGAAGGCTACAAAAAGCTATCTCAGAGGTTTAAACTGTCAGTTTCAGCTGTAAGGAATGTAATCAGGAAATGGAAGGCCACAGGTACAGTTGCTGTTAAACCCAGGTCTGGCAGGCCAAGAAAAATGCAGGTGCAGGGTTCCCAAACTTTTTCATATGACTGTATGATTATATTATGTTTATTTGACAGTGTTGGTGAGTGGCACATTTTATGTAAAGCTCTTTTCTAACCTGCAACACTCTGAAAACCAAAAAGAATCCTATCAATTAACATTGATTATGGTCACTGCCTTTTTTTTTTTTTTGGTGGAATTTTTACAGCCGTGCTAAAGTTTTTGCCTGCCAGTACTTTGTACAAAAAAGTATAAATCCACTTTTCAATGAAAGGAAAACATAACCCAGTACACCTTTTAACTTGTTAGAAATATTTTATTGTGAAGTAAGAAAATAGATTAAAAAAAACATAACCTTAAAATGGAAAAAAACGTTTTCAGTGTACTTTTTTTATGCTAAAAATATTACAGTAATACACCGTACCTTTTTCCCTATTGCTGTCTTTGTTTTACAAAATTCATAATTCGCTATTTAGAGGAACTCCTAGCTGCCGAGAGCAGGACCAATTTCCAAGATGACTTAGTAGGAGCAGAGTGAAACAAATACTATGATATTGTCTTAACCTGGGCTTATTAAGTCGTAGTTAGCAAATGATTTAAAAATACATTAACCAGTCAAACAAAAAACTTTCTAGGCACATATCTCATTCAGTGTTCTGTTTTTTAGCCTTTTAAATTCTGCAAATGAGTAGTAATTGAACATTAAAAGTGGCGAACTATGTCATGGTTAAGTTTGTTGCCTTCAGAGCCAGCATGTGTTAACTAAATCTCAAAAAAAAAAAAAAAAAGACAATTGGAATATTAATGCCCAATGCTCCAGACTTGAACATTATATTCAGGCAACATAGTTGCTTGGAATTCCTCATGGGCCCTGTCCAAACTACTGTTTATCCCCATGTATTTTCAACTTCCGAAAACAGAGACTTCTGAAAATGCTCTCCAGAGCCTTCTACTTCTAAAAATGCTAGCCTGTGTTTCAGTGTGGACAAGTAGAAACACATTTTTTTGAAAATGCAGACTGTAATTGTTCTATGGTTTTTGTGCCTCTTAGGTGGCCATTCCCTGAATGGGCTGGTCACCCTTTATAGAAGAAAACCATATTCCAACATAGCAGGAATAGAAGAGCTGCTTTCCATGATGATTGTTGTGTTGCTTAGTGTATGCAGCTAAATCGTGGTTTGTAGTGTTATAATGCTACATATACACAAAAGGCAAGTAATTTAATTCATTGTTTGCTGCAGTTTTGTGATAATTTGACTTTAAGAAGGGTGGACAGCTATGGGCTGAAAAGGAAAAGAAATGTTTTTGGATTGCAGCTGTTGCAAAAATATTTTTTGTCAGTGTGGCTCCTGAGTAGGGTAAAGTTCATAACAGCTGTATTAGAACACTAGAACAAGTCATTCAGCCCAAAAAAGCTCACCACTAATATCCACTTAATTCTTCCAAAATAACATCAGGTCTAGTTTTGAAAGTCCCTAAAGTTCTACTGTCTACCACCCTACTTGGTAGCTTATTCCATGTACCTGTAGTTCTCTGTAGAGAAAAAAAAAACTTTCTGTTTGTGCGAAGTTTACACTTAACAGGTTTCCAGCTGTGTCCCTTTGTTCTTGATGAACTCATTTTAAAATAAGAATCTTGATCCACTGTATTAATTCAGTTCATAATTTTGAATACTTTAATCATGTCTGTTCTTAATATTCTTTTGTTAAGGTCTTGTGAGGGTTTGCTTTTACCCATCATGAGATGTTTTCCTTTAAGAAACTTCCAAATGTGTCTTCTTGATTAACTTATTTTAAAGAAACAGTCTTGATTCACTGTGGTAATTCAGTTCATACTTTTGAACATTTCAGTTATGTCTCATCTTAATATTCTTTTGCTTAAACTGAAAAGACTCAGCTCTTGTAATCTGTCCTCATAATTTATCCCCTGTAGCCCTGGAATCGACCTAGAGCGCTCTTTTTTTTCTAGTGGTGCACAGTACTCTAGGTGAGGCCTAACCAGTGCAATATAAAGCTTGAGCGTAACCTCCTTGGACTTGTACTCTACACATCATGCTATATAACCTAACATTGTGTTAGCCTTCTTAATAGCTTCTGAACACTGGCAGTTGATAGTGTTGAGTCCGCTATGAGTTCTAAATCCTTCTCATAAGGTGTACTTTCGATTTTCAGACATCCCATAGTATATTCAAACCTAACATTTATTTCCTATGTGTATTAGTTAACATTTACTTACATTAAATTACATCTCCAAAAATCTGTATGCTGTCCAAGTCCCTGTGTAATTTTTCATTAGATTCTAGATTATCTGCCAATCCACCTAGCTTTATATCATCTGCAAAACTTATTCTGCTTCTTACAAATAGTCCTATTCTGTCTGGCAGATGAGTGTCAGCTCCTAAATACTACACTGATAAGGTGTCATTTTGTTTTTGAGACCTCCCATTCTGTATTCAAGCCTATTATTCCTTCCTACGTGTAATACTTTACAATTATTTACATTAAGTTTCATCTGCCACAAATCTTCCCAAGCATGTATGTTGTCCAAGTCCCTCTGTAATTTAAAATTATGGAGAAAATAAGGTTGCTTTCAATGACTGTTCTATAAAAAGGAGCCAACACTGATTGGGACAGGTTAATGTTTTAATTTGGTGTACGTTGATCGAGAAAAAATAAGATGCTGAGCTTTTTTGATAAGAGAAATTGTGTTTGTATCCAATTATAGACAATGTTTGACAGTGGTGCAAAGAAATGTAAATGATACCACAGTGAGACTGTTTATAACTGGGTTGAAAGCAATGGGAAGTTGTCTCCTAAAATCTACAACCACCTCATCACTGTCCTTGATCAGGCCAATCAGGATAGTGCCATCAGCAAACCTAAGGAGTTTTACAGATGGGTCATTAGGGTGTGCAGTCATTGGTATAGACATAGAAAAAGAGAAAAGACAAAACACACCCCTGAGGGAACCCAGCTATATTGTCTGACTCTGTGAAAGTCAGAGTGCCAGAGATATACGTAGCATAGTCGAAGTTCATGGAGAAGCTCTAGTATGATTGTAAGGGTAAGACATATGGCCAAAGATGTCATTCTGGATATAATTCAGAATTATAACTGTTACAGTATAATCATGTGCATATGCTTTTTAGACTAAATCCATCTTAGTTGCTAAAGAACCTTGATGTTCTTAAAATACCTAGTGAGAACTGGATGGTCTTTTGGCCTTGAAACTTGTGCAGTTTTTGTTCACACACACATACATATATATATATAGAGAGAGAGATAGAGATATATATATATATATAGAGATAGAGATAGAGAGATATGTATATATATGTATGTGTATATAATATATATATATATATATTCTACTTTTCTACTAGTTAATATATCCACATTATATAAGCCCATATTTTTTTTTATACTTATTCATTGTTGTTCTTACCTAATTTAATTTGTTTTTGTGTATGAAAATGTGCTGTAGAAATTGTTGGGCCAATTTCATAGGTTAGCAATGGGTGTTTCTTTTCATAAGGACCATTTTAATTAACTGAAGTAATTCCAAAGTGTCTTTATTGTGCAAAATAATAAAAATAAACATATATTGAACATTCTTTTTAAGAAACCGAATATTTGAAAATATTTATACTGTACAAATATTCAAAGTGCTATTCTTCCCAATTCTTTTGGTTCAACATTGATCAAAAAATCAAAGCAAAATCAAGCAAGACTAGACTACCCTTCAAAATATATATTTTCAAACATGAAGAACGATTATATGAAGATAAACCAAAGAAAATGTACATCTGTCTTGACTGAATACTACATCAGCAGAGGTTATCGAAACAAGCCCTACGATCCAGCTACTAAAGAAATTTGTCATACTTGTCACATTACTGAAATTAAGCGATCTCCGAAGCATATTTTCTTTCTAAAGAAATCGATGTTTGTGCCATTTTTGTTTTTAAGACTAGGAGGCTTTTCCCCCTGCTCGCCAACCCCCATTTTTGTTTTTCCTGATACACACTTAAGATTTTTTTTTCTTTGAATTGTCGCTATTTCATTAGTTTCACTTTTTTATTTGAGAATTTCTGTAAAAACAATATTTTGAATCTTTTTAATGAGGTCAGTGAGACATGTGTTTAATGACTAAATGCATGTGAGGTAAACTCCGTTTTTGAAATTCTCTTGACTTAAACTTCAAAGCCTTACAATATTTACATACTTCTGACATGTCACCTACTGTATGTCCATATATTCGATCTCTATTCGCCTTTTTTTTTTATTTCACCAAGTAGTAATTTCTCTTTCTTTGCGCGGATGCGGTTTACTTTCTTTGTTTTGACACTGTCATTTTTTTCTGCTTTCATATTCTGTATCTTGCTGTGCATGTGTTTCTATGAGTCTTTTGAATTCCAGTTTTCATTCTCTCTCTAACCTGCTCTGCATGTGTTTGGCCCCTTGTTTTTTAACCTTTTTATGACGTTTTACTTTGTTTTCTACTGTCTTATTTCTAACCTCGCTTTATCCTGCGTTTGTTTCAATGACATCTGGTCCGTGGTGATTACTTTCCCTTTTTCGAGTAATAATTTTCGTTTGTTTGCGCTACTGCAGTCTCTTTTTTTATACTTTCTAATTTTTCTACTTTCAAATTCTTTAACTTTCTCTATATGTGTATCGCACCAACTTTTTTTTTTTGAGCCTTTTGAATTCCACTGCTTTCATAATCTCTAAACTGCTCTGCATGTGTATAGCGCCAACATCTGAATTGGACATGCTTTTTTTCAATTCCACTTATTTGGGCTGATAATTCCCTTATTTTCTGAATTTCCAACTAGATTATTCTTTTTCTTTTTTTTTTTTTTTTTTGCTCCTTTTTCTCTCCAATGCTTTTGAGTCTCTTTTCTCCATGCTGCTTTCTTCTTCGCTTAGTCGTCTATGTTTCATTTATAACATATTGTCCTCATATGGTTTATATGCGCCGACAGCCCTGGATTTGTGTGTGCTCCAAGCTAAAACACGACTAAGTGTGTTCCTGCCCGTGCTGCTGTTTGGTTGTAAGTAGGGCGTGTCTTACAAGAATCTCATGTTCTACATCATCGCGAGATGGCCCTGGGTCAATCTCTTGGCACAAAGTCTCATGTTTAAGGTCCGTGCGAGACACTCTGTGGCCAATCTCTTTAGTCTCGAAGGGCGTTTAAGGGTCTTCCGAGATCTTATAAGATCACGTCTTGTCGCCCTACTGTTTCTCTCCAGGATTTTTTTTATAATAGAGAGATATTCTAATCAACTATTTATATGAAACAAAACCTCTACCATTGCTTTTTAACTTGGGGCGCATGATTACCATAAAACTAATGATTTACAGTTATTGACCTAGATATTTTAATTGTGATTATTAATTTCTATTTCTAGAACTTTAATTAAATACATATTTTTGTACAATAAAAAGAACAATATATACTGCTCAAAAGAATTAAAGGAACACTTTTTAATCAGAGTATAGCATAAAGTCAATGAAACTTATGGGATATTAATCTGGTCAGTTAAGTAGCAGAAGGGGTTGTTAATCAGTTTCAGCTGCTGTGGTGTTAATGAAATTAACAACAGATGCACTAGAGGGGCAACAATGAGATGACCCCCAAAACAGGAATGGTTTAACAGGTGGAGGCCACTGACATTTTTCCCTCCTCATCTTTTCTGACTGTTTCTTCACTAGTTTTGCATTTGGCTACAGTCAGTGTCACTACTGGTAGCATGAGGCGATACCTGGACCCTACAGAGGTTGCACAGGTAGTCCAACTTCTCCAGGATGGCACATCAATACGTGTCATTGCCAGAAGGTTTGCTGTGTCTCCCTGCACAGTCTCAAGGGCATGGAGGAGATTCTAGGAGACAAGCAGTTACTCTAGGAGAGCTGGAGAGGGCCATAGAAGGTCCATAACCCATCAGCAGGACCAGTATCTGCTCCTTTGGGCAAGGAGGAACAGGATGAGCACTGCCAGAGCCCTACAAAATGACCTCCAGCAGGCCACTGGTGTGAATGTCTCTGACCAAACAACCAGAAAGACTTCATGAGGGTGACCCAAGGGCCCCATGTCCTCAATTGGGCCCTGAGCTCACTGCCCAGCAGCATGCAGCTCGATTGGCATTCGCCATAGAATACCAGAATTGGCAGATGCACCACTGGTGCCCTGTGCTTTTACAGATGAGAGCAGGTTCACCCTGAGCACGTGACAGAAGTGAAAGGGTCTGGAGAAGCCATGGAGAACATTATGCTGCCTGTAACATCATTCAGCATGAGCAGTTTGGTGGTGGGTTAATGATTGTCTGGGGAGGCATATCCATGGAGGGTCACACAGACCGCTACAGGCTTGACAAAGGCACCTTGGCTGCCATTAGGTATCAGGATGAAATCCTTGGACCCATTGTCAGACCCTATGCTGGTACAGTGGCTCCTGGTGCACGACAATTCCTGGCCTCATGTGGTGAGAGTATGCAGGCAGTTCCTGGAGGATGAAGGAATTGATACCATTGACTGGCCACCACACTTTCCTGACCTAAATCCAATAGAACACCTCTGGGACATTATGTTTTGGTCCATCCAATGCCACCAGGTTGCACCTCAGACTGTCCAGGAGCTCAGTGATGCCCTGGTCCAGATCTGGGAGGAGATCCCCCACAACACCATCTGTCATCTCATTAGAAGCATGCACTGATGTTGTCAGGCATGTATACAAGAACACAGGGGCCATACAAAGTGCTGCGTACAATTTTGAGTTGCTGCAATTAAATTTTGGCAAAATGGACTAGCCTGCCACATAATTTTTTCACTCTGATTTTTGGGGCGTCTTTGAATTCAGGGCTCTGTAGGTTGATCATTTTCATTTCCATCAAACGATGTGGCATCCTTTCGTTCCTAACACATTACCCAGTCTATATCAGTATAGATATCCAGGAGGATTTCTTTTTCCCATTGAGATCTGATGTGTTTTCAAAGTGTTCCTTTAATTTTTTTGAGCAGTTTATTTGTGTCACCATTTTTGTAATTTAGTAAATAGAAATTTACAAACTAAAATATAACACACGTCTTAATCTTGTTTGTTTAAAAAAAAAAAAAAGTTCTGTAAACAAGTCATTAAAACCACTCAGCATTCAAAAATGTAAATAAAATGTGGGAAAATGTTTAATATCAGGATGATAATTGGGTCCTGCTGCATTTGTTTGTAAAATCAAAGCACAGAATAAGATCTTAAATGACAGTAATTTAAGATTAAGAAGTGAATGTAAACATAACCTGATGCAGATATAAAGGCAATGCATATAATAATACCAATTCATAACAACCTCAAGAAATATTTACAGGTTACATACCGCTGCCATTGTGCCAGTTGCTAGAATACACATACAGCACATTACTGTCTAAATAACTAATTAATTAAATAAAAATGTTTACTAAACCCTTAAACTGAATTTGCATGTTATAAGGCAATGACTGTCACCTATGTTATATAACAGTATTGCAACAGCGTAGACACAATTCTATGCACAGTGTTTAGGTTTTACATAAATGTCATAGAATACTCAACCATTGCTAAGCACAACCTGTATAACCAAAGTTGTGGAGTTTGGTGCATTCACTGATAGCACTATGCTCACCTTATTCGTAATTATGGATTTTGCTGCTTTTGATAAGGAAAGTATGCTGTTTGCAAGCATCTATTTTCCTCAGTAAATCCCTCATCAATATAATGAAGTGTCAAAGTCTGGCATTGTTTCCATAGTTCTCCTTAAATCCTAATCATCTGCAATTGCATAAAGCTCTACCTGTTTCATATCTATTTCATTTTCTGTCCTTCATTTGGAAAAAATGTAAAGGCAACACACATTAAAGTAATTGCAGGAGGGAAAGGTGCATCTTGTACACTGGATGTTAATCATTTTTAAAAACATAATTGTGCACAGTTTTATTCAGAGTGTTTTCTTTTAATTAGTAAAACACAATGACTTCCTTTATTTGAATTTGCCTTCCATTGCCTGCTCGATATAGATGTGTTAGCGTAAATGAGCAATTAACTATTACCTGTGTTGCAGATTTAATGTTATTGGGGCTTGCTTCTGCTTGCTTAGCTTTCATGAGTTATGTGATTGAATTGTAAATAGTCCATAGATGTTTGTGTTTAGTGCTCCAACTATTTGCATGGTATATTTTTTATTAACCTCATTGGTATTGGAAGCCAAATTCCATGCTGTGAACTATTGTCTTTAATTTGATATTAAAATCTCTAAAACTTGCCATGTAATCTAGGTTCAGCACTGCTTCTAACAAAAGACAAAATAATTTCACACTTTTTAAAAGATGTTAGTGAGGAGTCCTAAAATTTTGTTCAGGATACTCCCCTGCATAGACATATGATCCAAGTCCTTCATATTTGCCAAAGTGTTCATGCTTACTGAATTTGTCTGAGATTGATTAAAACAGCCATTTATTGTTTTTAATCAGTTTGTTGAGAATGCTAAATGGAATGTAGCAATCACAGATTTTCCTGATTAGTTTACAATTAATTGTGCATTCCTATTTCAATCCTAGAAGATATATGGCATTTCAAAATGCATGGATTGAAAGATGTAAAATAATGCTTATTGTTGCATCCTTAACTTTTTTATTTATTATTCTCAGTTTTCTCCTACTTTTTAAAAAAAAAAAAACTCAGTGCTGCCCAATTGGTGCCCTAAGCATAATGTTTAATCCAAGGCTGCCTTATTATCATTATCATTGTGTCATAAGGTAAGTATTGCCCATTCCTGAAAAGCGACTTCCTGATACAGTATGCAAAACCTTAAAGATATACGAAAATTTCTTCTGGTTGTCAAATTCTACCAGTGTCTTGTTTGTACCAGTGTACCACATACTGCTACGTGGTTGTATTAAATGCTGAATGAAAGTCTCAAATAAGGACCAGACATGTACGCCTGGTGAGTTTAAATGCTGCAAAATGCAACAGAGTACCAGGTTTAATGTATCGTCAATGGACCTGTTGGAACTGTAAACAAACACTTCTGAATAAAGAGGAGAATTTGTGATAGACTTGAGATCTTGAAGAGTTAAACATAATGTGTTCATTACTAGAGAGGTTAATGTAACTGGTCTGTAATCGAAAGGACAGTAAATCTTTGGCTTCTTTGGCACAGGGATGATTATGATTTCTGTGAAACCAGCAAGTGTTGAACTGAAGCATGGTTGAAAAATGTCTATAAACAAGTGCTAACTGTTTATGATAAAGTTTTACTGTTGAATGAGGCCAGGAGGTTTATAACCTTTCTGTCTCTGGTGGAGCAAGAGGACTTAATGTTTAGAAATGTGAAGGCGCAGGAGAAACTGGACTACAAGAAAGAGAAGTGTGATGATTCAGGGCCAAAAGCTGGATCCTTAGTGGTGGAGGGGTATTTCTTAAACCTTCTGTAGAAACTGATCTTAGGCAGGTACAGAGTAGTTAGGCTATTGCACAGGGATGTTTTTGTAACCTGTAATCATTTGCAGAGCATTACTACAGACATAGAAGTAACCATTGGTGGGGGAAAGGCTGTTCCAACTTGATCTTACACATGTTCACCAATTTTAGAATTTTATCTGTTAAACTATTTTTTTAAAATAATTTATGTAACGCAAACACATAACTAACATTTATTTAAACTGAAACATTACATGAAGAATGTCACAATTAATCATATTAGTCAAAATAAACCCAGATAAGCAATGTTTCCTTCATTAATTACTGTTTACCTACTTTTTATCACTTTACATTTTTAACTTTCAGAGAAATGCCCTTTTAAACTCGCTGATTCACAGTCGGTTGTTTATGAACCACTGATACACAAGAATATATGTGAGCAACACACTTGACAAGTTGATTGAATTCAGCTGTGAAAAATAACTGTGATGGTGGTTATACGTCTCTTACTTCCAGTCCTGTTCTGTTCCACTGGCTGCTTCAAGGTGTATTTGGAACATTATTGGATGTTAATGCTAGTAGTATACATAAGAAAATCGACCCAGACTCTGTCTTAGTAATTGCAAAAATTCAGCTTTATTGTGGATCATAATACAAAAAAGAACATTAAATTACTTTCTTTACATACCCACATGTTCATAAAGCATTTTCTTATATTTCGGGTGAAGTCTGTATAGCTGCCACACTGCGCTTTCTACAAATACACTTAATCTTCTTTTCTTTAATCTGCTGTTTACCTATTTATAACTCAGTTGGTCTAGATCAGCTCTGCCAAATACCAAAGAAGTTTCATTTTCTCAGCCTGTAGGGCATGCCAACTAATCTGGGGGATGTACTTGTTATATTCTAGACTCTGGTCATAATATGTATAATTTTGAATATACTGTAAACTAACTTTTTCTCTGCTTCTGTGCAGTTTCTGAAATAAGGATATACAAGTTAATTGCTTCTCATTTTGGCATATTTATTTCCTTTAGATTTTTTTGTGATCAATTTTTGTTTAACAAAGAAGGATGAGGATGTTGGATCAACATAGACCACTACATCAAAAATAAACAACGATTTTAGATCCTTTTAGAGTTTGTTTTCAGTATGTCAGTATTGCCCATCCTGTTTAACACTTTTTATAGCCTTTTGTAGTTAATTGACTTATTGTTTTCCCCATTACATTTCCCGGTACAGTTTTTATTTAGTATAGAAATTAACCAGTTTGTGTATTGTCATGGAACTTATCCCTGTAAATGATTTTATTAGCTAGTTGAATGCAATTTTTTCTTTTTAATTAAGATGTACCCAGTTGCTATCTCTGTAATGTAAAAGTAATTAATGCCGTTTAATTTTCTCGTTCTGTGCAGTGTGATGATGAAGACGGCACAGGGAGTGAAATGAAAATTCTCAGGGGCCACTGTGGACCAGTGTACAGCACTACATTCCTCACAGACAGCTCTGGACTCATCTCTTGCTCTGAAGACAGCTCAATCCGGTATTGGAACTTGAACACTTTTACTAACACAGCTTTATATCAAGGACATGCATATCCAGTATGGGATATTGACATTAGCCCCTGTAGCCTTTATTTTGCCAGTGCCTCACAAGACAGAAGTGCAAGACTGTGGACGTTCAGCAGAACTTACCCTTTGCGGATATATGCAGGTCATTTGGTGGATGTAGACTGCATTAAGTTCCATCCCAACTCTAACTACATTGCCACTGGGTCAGCTGACAAAACTGTTCGTCTGTGGAGCACTCAACAAGGCAACACAGTAAGACTGTTCACAGGGCATCATGGTCCTGTTTTGTCATTAGCTTTTTCTCCAAATGGAAAGTACCTGGCATCTGCCGGGGAAGATCAGAGGCTAAAACTTTGGGACCTGGCGTCAGGTACACTCTTCAAAGACATGAGGGGACACACAGATAGTGTAATAAGCCTGTCCTTTAGTCCAGACAGCAGCCTTATTGCTTCAGCCTCCATGGACAATTCAGTCAGGGTCTGGGATATACGTAATACATATTGCAGCACATCGGCTGATGGCTCATCTGGTGAGCTAGTTGGCATCTACACAGGACAGACAAGCAGCATACTGAGTGTACAGTTTATGGCTTGCAATTTATTACTGGTCACTGGAACAGCACATGAGAACCAGGAGCAGTAATAATGCATTGTTGCATTCTCAACCACTCTTTTGCCTGCTTTAGGTGGATTATATTTTGCTTGTGTGCTTTTGCTTTTTCAAAATGAGTCAAAACTGTTTTTGAAAGAGAGGCAACCATTTCATGCACAAAACGTTAAATGTTTCTAAGAAGCATTGCCACCAAAAAGGATTTTTCCAGCCCAGTGTTTTACAGCTTTTGACTGCCTGCCATGTGGAAATGTACTGAATTCCTTTAATTTTCATTCCTTATGTTCTAATAATCTGTCAAAAAAAAAAAATGTAAAAAAAATACGTAAGCAGTTTCTAGCCTTTTAGTGTTTTCCAACACTAGTTGTCCTGCCCTAGAAGCTTTTAGTCCAGAATAAATTGTTTTGAAAATGTTGCATTGTATAAATAGATATTATTTTGTTATATTGAGTTTATTGCATTCTTGGTATATTTTCTGATATAATATGAAGATGTTCATGAAAAATGTTTCATACAAAACAAGCAGAACGTCTTGAACCATTTATTAAATGCTTGGTATTCTTCTGTCACAAGTAGCTTTTTCATCTAACCAAAAAAAATAAAGTTAATTGGAGGATGAGGTTTGTTTTTTATGTATATATAACAAAGGATAGGCAAATACTTATTAAAATGACAAGTATGATGAGTATTTTAATTATTAGAAACAGTTACAACAGACATTGTACATAAAGAAGTTCACATTCTAGCCAGGATTGCACAAAGTTGGAGCCTTTCCCTACAACAAATGAGTCAAAAGGTAGAAACTGGCTCTGACAGGACACCAATCCAATACAGGCAGTTTTCATTTGAGCAAAAGATGTATGAGTTAACTACATAAACTTTTCTCTCATTAGTTTAGGTGCCTCTATGTTATGGGACATCAAAGAGTATATTTAAGAATCCATTACATATACATAATGTAACCATTGTTTACATATGTGTACTGTATAGCGAAGTTTAAAATAACATGAGTTGAGTTTTAAGCTGTTTTGACTGTAGTACACACATCCATATTCAATTTATGCTTAGTTTTTTGGTTTTTTTTTTGTTTTTTTTTGCCAACATCCACCTGCCTAATGACTTTTTGTCCATGATTGTAACAAACAAAAACGTGTTATAAATTTTGGTATGTTTGGATGCTTAATTTTCATGCTGACAGTGCTGTACAGAAGTTAATTGGTAAATATGAAGCCATCTGTTCTGAGTGACACTAAATTGGAGTTAATCTCTAAATATTACCTACTGTTTATTGATTTTTTGAAGAGCTATTGTACTAATAACAATATTTCAAATGGATTAAAACACATGTTGCCAGTAAAGAAAAAAGTTATGAAGTTAATTTTTACTTACCGTATGTTTTTATTGTTTGTGGTACAACTACCTGTAGTCTAAAATAACTACGTTTTTGTATAAGATTAAAATAATATTTTCTTAAGAGAAAAGTGGAGTTGTTCATAATTTATCAAACTGTTTGCTTTGGATTTTTGAAGAAGTCTGATATATTTTTGGTATGTAAATTTTTATTAAAATGTTTTTGTCCTAAAGTTCTGTATTGTTGCCTTTATTTTATGTTGAGATTTGTTTTACTATGTACTAGACAGTAATTCAAATGATATCCTTTCATTTGATCATCTCCCCTATTTTAATAGCAAGTATGCTTATCTTGATCAAAAAAGTATTGTCTAAGGATCTGTTTGTGAGAAAAAAAAAATCTCTCTATAATCCCACTTAATGTTAACCTATCTTCCATAGCTCATTCATCATAGAAGTCCTCACTTTTATTTCCTTACCAGGTTTTGCTTCATACTTTTTGTTTTGCATCTGCAAGTAGGAAACTGAATATAAACATTATCCTTTTGGGGATTCTTCTGTATTCCCTTTGCTTTAGGTTTCTCCATCTACAATTTACTAGTACTGCAGGAAAGGTTATGAACCTCTATTTTTTGCACTCTAAAATCCTGATTAGCCAGAACTAATCAACTAGTCATTTTATATAAAAAAAAAAAATAGCTTTACATCCACATGCTCTGTGTACTACATATATATATCCACCCAATTCTCGAACATGATAAATCTGACCTTGGATCATGGAGTTTAGCTCAGCAGCACCAGAGACAGAGTAGAAACAAGCTGACAAGCTGCAGTCCTTTTGCAGAGCACATTCACATAAACCTCCATAATCTTTTACTTTGGGGAAATTTAATATCCAGGTAGCATAATCTGCATTTGTTTTGTTTTGCAGGGATGGTGTTCTTTTTATTTTCTGAATGCTGCCTTTTTTATTTATTTATTTATTTTATTATATAAACTGAACACAAAGTTGATCTTATTTTGGCAAAAGGCTTTTGTTTTGGTCTGCCCAAAGGACATTCTCTCAGAAGGTTTGTGACATGTCCATATGCATAGTGGAAAACTCCAATGCTTGTCTGTGTTTCTCTTGTAGAAGTGGAGTTCTACAATGGAGGTAGTTTTCATACAGACACTAATAGATGGTACAACTTGAAACCATTGCACCTTGTGCTTGGGCCTGTTCTGAAGTATTCCCTGGTTTCTTCTCCACAATTCAAGCAGTGTTTCTCTTCAGGTTAGGTCAGTATTTCTTATGTGGCCACAATCTCAGATGTCTGCTACAGTCACATGGGACTTAAACATCTCGATAATATTGGCAACAGTGGTCACTGGAACCTCTTTGCAGGTGATCTTGTCACCTTTATGTTGACCATGCTTGTCTGCTACTGCCTGTCTTGCTTCCTCTGACAACTCTGCATTTCCTTCTCTTTACCATGTTTAGTGTGCCGCAAAACTGTTGAGTCAGTTCTTTTCTCCATTTAAACTGCCCGAATGAGTGATTACAATATTGAAGATACCTGTGGTATTTGTTTGAAGCATTAGCCTGCTTGAAGGATCACTACAAGCCAATTATATCTTTTAACTTCTAAAGGGTTCCAATAACCCCCACCCCACTCCCATTTTGGAATGTTTTTGTAGAATAAGCCAGAATTTATTTTTTTTTTCCACAGCTTTTTGCCCAATCCCCCATACCTGCAAAGAAATACATGTATGGATGACTTGGCATCTTTTACTTTCAAAATTGTTTTACAAGAAATGGAATATGGTTTGAATAAAATGCAAGTGTAACCGGTTTTCACTGCATACGCCATGCTGCTACGCTCTGGCCTTGATTCGGGTTGATCTCTTAAGCTTCTGTGTTGTGATTTGCAACGTGCAGTACAAATCGTCATGAAGGAGTAATGCAACTACGATAAATTCCTTTATCCATTGATGCTTATTATTAACAGCCTAAACTGAAATGTAAAACATAAAAAGTGATTGTTCATGCAATGCCAATACAATTCTTCCTTCTCTCCATAGTATTGCAATGAAAAATGAACACCGAGAGGCTCACACTGATGTAACATAACACAATAAACGGAGTAGGGAAATGTAACAGGAACACAACAGCTTAAACATACAACAAAATGAATATTATCATGATTTGTTGAAACTTCAAATAACTAAACTTTGTATTTTAGACACCTGTTACACAAGGTACCAATGTTTTTAGTCATGTCTGTATGTATATATCATATTCCTAAACCCAAAATCTGACCTTTGGGTTTTGCATTCTTTCCAACTGCTTCCAAACCCATCCCTCCTGTTTGATTAAACATTATATGCATAAAATGCTGGTAAAGAATTAAGTTATTTATATAATTAAAACTAACTTAGTATGTATGATATGTGGTTTTTGTTTTGGCTTTCCTATACACACTGTTTCAAAAGAAAATAAAATGCTTCAGGTTTCCTGAACTCACCACTTATCTGTAGGTGATGCATAATGTACTTCTTCCACACTACTTTTTTCTGTGTGCAGAGGATTGTAAACTGCCTGGGTTGAAAGGACTTGGAACCATCCCTGAACCCAGACCAACCTGGAAGGTCGAAATCGGGGATGAATGTAAAATAGGGTTTAACACAGACAGAAGGTACAAGTACAAGTGGAAAATTATAAATTCCCATGCAGCCTACTAGTGCATTTAGTTATCCCTGACCACCAACTGGGAAGTTGGTCTACTTGTCCAATAGTACTCTATAAAAACTCCCATCTCAAAATTACTTATCTACACTCTTGCCTTTCTTATTTCCATTAACTGACTAAGTGCCACTTCCTGATTGCTAGAAACACTAGCTGTTAACTTGGAAGTACTTTAAAATAAAAATATCACAGAAAACAAAATTTCACTGTAGGGTTTAAAATTCTGTAAAATTAGAGAACTGGTTAAGGGTCTTAATATTTTGGTAGTTCATTTATATATACACACACGTATGAATAAATTTCTATATTATGTATCATCTACTATAAAGAAAATAATTATGAGATGATTTACAAAGAAAATGAGTACATTGATGTAAGGAGCTGATAGGTTTATAAGAAAACAAAATTTTATGAGTCAATGTATGTAGCGATGAGATACATCACAGTTGCAGTCAGGAATTCCCCCGTTCTTGCTTAAAGAGGACTGGTATTGAATGTACAGTGGGTACGGAAAGTATTCAGACCCCCTTCAATTTTTCACTCTTTGTTATATTGCAGCCATTTGCTAAAATCATTTAAATTAATTTTTTCCTCATTAATGTACACACAGCACCCCATATTGACAGACAAAAAAAAGAATTTTTGAAATTGTTGCAGATTTATTAAAAAAGAAAAACTGAAATATCACATGGGCCTAAGTATTCAGACCCTTTGCTGTGACACTCATATATAACTCGGGTGCTTTCCATTTCTTCTGATCATCCTTGAGATTACCTTCATTTGAGTCCAGCTGTGCTTGATTATACTGATTGGACTTGATTAGGAAAGCCACACACCTGTCTATCTATATAAGATCTTACAGCTCACAATGCATGTCAGAGCAAATGAGAATCATGAGGTCAAAGGAACTGCCTGAAGAGCTCAAAGACAGAATTGTGGCAAGGCACAGATCTGGCCAAGGTTACAAAAAAAATGTCTGCTGCACTTAAGGTTCCCAAGAGCACAGTGGCCTCCATAATCCTTAAATGGAAGACGTTTGGGACGACCAGAACCCTTCCTAGAGCTGGCCGTCCGGCCAAACTGAGCTAACTGGGGAGAAGAGCCTTGGTGAGAGAGGTAAAGAAGAACCCAAAGATCACTTTGGCTGAGCTCCAGAGATGCAGTCAGGAGATGGGAGAAAGTTGTAGAAAGTCAACCATCAGTGCAGCCCTCCACCAGTCAGGGCTTTATGGCAGAGTGGCCTGTCGGAAGCCTCTCCTCAGTGCAAGACACATGACAGCCCGCATGGAGTTTGCTAAAAGACACCTGAAGGACTCTGAGATGGTGAGAAATAAAATTCTCTGGTCTGATGAGGCCAAGATAGAACTTCTTGGCCTTAATTCTAAGCGGTATGTGTGGAGACAACCGGGCACTGCTCATCACTTGTCCAATACGGTCCCCACAGTGAAGCATGGCGGTGGCAGCATCATGCTGTGGGGGTGTTTTTCAGCTGCAGGGACAGGACGACTGGTTGCAATCGAGAGAAAGATGAATGCGGCCAAGCACAGGGATATCCTGGACAAAAACCTTCTCCAGAGTGCTAAGGACCTCAGACTGGCTTCACCACAACTCTGTGACTGTTCTTGAATGGCCCAGCCAGAGCCCTGACTTAAACCCAATTGAGCATCTCTGGAGAGACCTAAAAATGGCTGTCCACCAACGTTTACCATCCAACCTGACAGAACTGGAGAGGATCTGCAAGGAGGAATGGCAGAGGATCCCCAAATCCAGGTGTGAAAAACTTGTTGCATCTTTCCCAAGAAGACTCATGGCTGTATTAGCTCAAAAGGGTGCTTCAACTAAATACTGAGCAAAGGGTCTGAATACTTAGGACCATGTGATATTTCAGTTTTTCTTTTTTAATAAATCTGCAACAGTTTCAAAAATTCTTTTTTTTTTTGTCTGTCAATATGGGGTGCTGTGTGTACATTAATGAGGAAAAAATTAATTTAAATGATTTTAGCAAATGGCTGCAATATAACAAAGAGTGAAAAATTGAAGGGGGTCTGAATACTTTCCGTACCCACTGTATGTGTGTATCGGGAGTACAATCAGTTCGGACCACATTAGCAACGCTTATTTGCAACAACAAATATGTCCGTTTGCACCATCAAGGGGGACCCCGCTGTCACCAGAAGCTTTTCGATATAAATTGTACATATCCTATCTATGGATCTTTAAGGGTATACCTCGTCTCACCCTCGTTTTTTAGCACAATCAACAAGGCGAACACCGGAAGTATTTTTTCAACGTCAAGCACTGGTTGCAGGTTGACGGTATGAGAGGACAATCTGTATAAGAAATAGAAATTGCAAAACGTACAGTTGTTTCATTTACATGAAGTGAAAATCATAGAAACAAAATAGATTTTTAAAAGTTAGTGAATGGGACAGCTGTTGGAACTTCTCACATGAAGCCACATCTCCTGCAGGAAGTACTTTTAATGTTTTATTTTATTTTAGGAAATGCTGGTAATAAGGAACAGGCTTGGGCACCCATCATAGGAATGTATTATGTCAGAAATTAAGCACCTGCCTTTTAGGGGAAAAGACTTAACTTTTATGGCAAGAGCAAGCAACCTCTACTCCGACATTGACCTGGCTGCTGTAAGGCAGAAACTCACATGAAGTGTGTCATCGGAAAAGACAAAAAAATAAACGCATACAAAAATCAACAAACAAGCAAGGCGCAACCATGGGATCGAAAACGCCACCGCACACACTTACCGGAGGTAGGGCAAACTCCTCGGGAGAGGTTACTCTTGATGTTGTTCGCCATCTAGCGGCCATAAGCGTAACTTACATTTATAGTCAGAAACAGACAGGAGTAGTAGATTGTACAATCGATCGTTTCAACAGACAAGTCAGTGGCTATCGATACACTCTGTTCTATCAGTCTTCCTTATCGTGTCCCAGCTTTCGGGAAGGTAAACTGGTACAGTCAGATGGAAGCAACGGCCGGGGCGTGAGGGAACTTTTTGGTGCAGAAGTTGTGTTCGAGACTGATAGCATGCTTTCTGGTTCGATCATTTTCCTTATCTCGTTTTTTTCAATGGCTGCGGTTAGAGTGCCTGGGTGCGGGCATTAATTGATATGATATGAAGAGAAAGACAAGAAGCAAAGTTAAAATTGAGAATATTGTAGTGTTCACAGTTTTAAAGGAGCAGTCACTACTGACGATTTGACCTTCGGCTGTTTTTCTCAGTGAGTTTTAAATTATTGAGGGAAACATGAGTTTATGGATATATAAAGCAGGCTGCCGGAAGGATACACAATTTCTGAAAATTCTCCACACCAGTTGTCGCTCATCTCCATCGGTATGCTTATTTGCATCGCGGCGATTTTTTCTAAAGCCGTTTGCCCGGCTTCATCAGTCACGTTGTCAGATACCCTTGGCAATTGCTAACGAAACCTCTGCAGCTCTGGTAAAGAGAACGGGCGTACAGTCGGCTGGTTGCACATTTGTCTTCTCTAAGTCGTACAGCCATACACCGAATTCGACAAATCAGGAAGATGGTGAACATGAGGTAAAGGCGAAGAGGGAGACGAAACAAGTATTGTCAGAAGATGCCAAAAGACTCCTGTCTCTGGCGCACCCTGAGCGGTGGCGACTAACAGGTAAGATGTGCGCAGTGCCACATCCATATGTGCGTAAGCAGACGTTTAGCATGGAGGAAATACTGGTATTCTGTAGTAAGTGTGGAGCAAATTCCCAAAATCCAGACACATCCATCACTTGTTTTAAATAGTTTAAAACGAGTTTGGGAAACGTTCGTTTTTGATCTGCCCTCTGCGTGCGGTGTATGTTTTATTTTCTGATAAGCCAGCTTCGTTCCATCTCCTCAAGAAAGGTGAAAGGTTGTTAAAATGGAGGGCTTAAATTGACCCGATGTGGAAGGGTACGTGAATGTCCGATGTGATGGATTACTGTCCTTTCTCGAGCCGATATACATCAGATGCTGCCGGGAGGTGCTCTGAGTGCCTTCAAAAACGAATTGGACTGTAGTTATGAAAATTCACAAATTGACTACATTGATTTGAACGATAGCGCCTGCATTATGCTCGTTTATCCAGTTCCAACTGCCGTATTAGCCGAAAAATGACAAGAATGGAACAAGGCTGTTTTGGCCTTCCTGTATTTCTGTGTTCAAAAATAACTGTTAATTTTTATATAGAACTATGTTAACAATGGCTCTCACTTTTGTTTTTATTCCCACTTTTACTACGACCGCCAAGGCGTCGCTAGTGCATCCTGGAAGTGTGTCGGCCCCATTAATCAGCTTGTTGATTGGATGGGTAACTGCTGGAGTGAGGTTTCCGGCCCAGTACAACACCGCGCAGAAAATCACACTGGTCATCACTGAGTTATAGAATATGTGAAGAGTGTCATTTCCCACAATAAACGAGCACAGTCTCCTAAGAAAAAATAGTCTGTTTATTTTACCTCACACTTGTTTTGGCATTGTGTTACTCCAGACATGCTATTAAATGATGTGATTTTTTAGCAGATCTCTTTCAACACTTCATTTCCAAAATCTAATTTTCATAATTTTGAATGGTTAGGTTCTTATCTTCATTACTAAAACTTACAGCCACTCCCCTTTCACAGTGTAGTTTGGGACTGTTGTTTTTCTACTCCACTGCTTTGTGTTTTGATCTACAGAGATACTCTGAGGATGTTTTTAAACACTTCTCTGGTACAGTTCGTATTGTTAGGCATTTGATCATGCTATTATTTACTATTAAATCTAACATTACTGACTTTTGCTTTATGCTAAGACTTTATCATCAATGCAAGGGGAATAGAACTCATGGTTCTGATTTTCTCTTTATTACTATTACTGTACTCTTTATATCCCAATGCACAATTAGCTGCCTTAGCCAACACACATTGTCACACGGTTTCCATCTTATGTGGCTACTGGCTTGATTAACAATGCCAAAAACAATGAGGTATAAACATTCAGACCACCATTATTACACTTTTGCTGCATTTGCAATGGAGAAAAACAACCCAATTCAGTTTAATAATTCTGTCTGTTGTTCCTTGATGACTGGCTCCTGCCTGCAGTACTCAACCAATGTCCCATTTTAGAAATTTTTCAAGTCATGTCTGCTGTTTTATTTGTATACTATTATTTTATTAATTCCTACCCCTTTTGTGATTTTTTTTTATTATAAATTTTACTTATTTGTTAACTTTGTATTTTCTTGGTAAACACCCAAACTTTTTAACATAATTTTTAAGTTGCATTGAATAAAAATGTCTGCTAAATAAAACTTATAATGAGGATAAAAAAACTTCAAGATAATTAAACTACTAAATTTAGATCTCACAGTTATTTGTGGAACATGAGTATGTATACTCATCCTTCAGTTTATATAAAAGAGAGATGAACAGTGACCTTATTTATGTCTTCTACTCTCAAGGACCAAAAAACTTCTTAGCCTGGGAAAAATAAAATAATAACTGCATTTGTAAGCAATTATAGGCAAGTCTGTCTGAGCTTATAGACAGGGCCAATGTGTGTTTTTGTACTTTGTTTTTTTAATTATAGCACTTTGTATACACTGAGAACCCTATTTTTGTGAAGGGCTGTGTTTTTAAGATTCACTTTAGTTTGGGAGGCTGCAGTATTCACTCACTAGTGCAGTAGTCAAAAGCACTTTATGATTTTCAGACTAAATGTGACAATAAAAGTAAAAATATTAATGTAGCAAAGTGCTGTGCTATCATGCATGGCTGATATGGATTTAGTATCCTTCTCATGGTTGATTTTTTTATGGCGTACTATCCTAACAGGGACTTGCTCTCCCAGCTGTCCATTCTAGACTTAAAACAAGACAGCTATGCTGATGCTGCCATTTTTAGGATGCACCTGTGCAGGATTGTAATGGCTCTTACATTAAATATCGGTAGCCCAAGTATCGATATGCCTTTTTCCTGCTTGGATGGGCTGGCTTTTGTTGTTACTTGTTGCTGCAGTTGCCACCATTACCATTATACTTAACAAAGTATAAAAATGCACTTAGAAACATACATATAATACACATAATAGTCAACCTAAGTTTGAATATATCTGAATATTTACTTGTTTTTGATTTGAATGTTAGTGAAGCAAACACTAACAAAACCTGATTATTTTACTAGTTTGCAGTAAACAATACCTTAGTCAAAGGCATTATTACAACATCTAATTAAGAGCCACAAATTTTACAATTCCACCTAAATATCAAATTTATAAAAACTACTAAGTTGCAGCAAGGCTAACTTTACAATTTTGACCAGATTCCTTGTGAACAAAAATTGAAATGTAACAAAAGTTAACTTTTTATACTGGTGATTATGATCATTCTGTTTTTAATCTAGAATTAAATTAAAGAAGTTTAAGAACCAACTGTTTCTTGTTAGTGTTCCTCATGGTATAATCAAAGCTACTAGAGATGAAAAGAATTAATGTACCACTAATGGGGACTGGATACAATTCTTCTTCTTTTTGTGTTTAATACCTTAAATGCATTCAGTAAGCTGACTGACTTGCATGAAAAAAATCTTGGCTTACTTATATTGCAAAATACATATGTCATATATCTAGTCATATGGTCACAATGCCCCAAACACATGTATTTTTGCTAAAATATTCTTTTAATAAATGACTTCCATGAAATTTTCTCATGAATGGCTAGAGAGAGTGTTCAAATGGGGTTTGAGTTGTGAATTGAAGGCTCTCTTCTCCCCATTTTAGTACATTTATTCTTAAATGGTTCAATACATAGAAATTCAAACATTCTGAACTAGAAGATAGCATTCTGTACAGTTTAATCTCCAATGCATACTGCATATAAAAGAGGCCATTTTAGTATAGTTATTAGAATACTTTGGGTTAAGAAAAGGATGGGAGGATGCTCCAGTTCATACCAAATGCATTGTCACCAGTAGGGAATTGCTCAGGGTGACACACCCTCTCAGAGGAGGTAGTTATTCTTTCTGAGATGATTGTCATGAGATTTGAATTTAAGGATGCCAAACAAAAACAAGTGTTTATCAGGCTGAGCAATAAGGGATCAGACTCACAGCCAAGCAAGCTGGACCCCTGACTTCTGATACAGCAGGCATGGTATTACAACAACAACAAACTCTCTGTTTCTCTAAGCCTGCACTGCACTTGCTCTTCTGTTACAATGGACACTGTTACTTACAACTAGTCATGCTCCTTACAAGAGCACACCTGAAACACAGATTCAGAACATTAGGATTACAAGCGACAAGCTCTGTCACTGAGTTAAATAGAAAGCTCTGTTTAGCCATCAACCAATCTAAGTGATAACTTATGACAGAGCTTTTTGCGCAACAGCATGCATCTGTCTCAGCTTTGCTGTACCACTAGTTGCAGTTGTACTGTATATAAATAGAGAAACAGAAGACTATTGTCGCTGGTAAAAAATTTACATTTCTACACTGTGTGATATACAGTGGTTAATACCCACCATACTGGCTTTGATATAGTATAATTACAAACCTTAATTTTGAAACTAGAAGCAATGAGTTGAGAGGTATCCTTGCATGCAGTTACTGAGTATCAAGTTGGTAAACCAGCAGGAGAAAAGTAAACAGATAATGGTCAAATGCTCCACAGGAGGCAAGGTGATCAGTGGAGTCCCACAGTGGTCTTACTTCTGTATTCCAGTTAAGTTAATAAATTCCTTAAATTTGCAGATTCTACTAAAATTGGAGGAATAACAGATACTGAGGAGGCTGCAAAAGCTCAGACAGTTTTTACAACTTAGAAACTGCAGTTTAATGCAGAAAAGTGTGAATTTTAATGTGGGCAAAATAAACATCAATAATAAATACAAAATGAGAGTTGCTGTCCTAAAGGAAGACTTCTCTGAAAAGGATTAAAGTGTTTACATTGACACAGTATTCTGATCATCTAAGTAAAGGGCAGAAACAAATAAAATATTTGTTTATATTGTGAAAACTGTTGAAAATTAATCAAAAACGTTATTCCCAGACTATATAATGCACTAGTTGGAATGCAACTGGAGTATTGTTTGCAGTTCTGGTAATTTCTTTGCAAACATGACATTACAATACAGTTGCAGGTGTGCAGAGAAGATCAATCAAGTGCATCCCAAGACTTAAAAACATGTACTTCTCTGACAGGCTCAGGTAAATAACACTGTGTAGTCTTCAGCAGAGGTGATTACGTGGGGACCTAATCCAGGTCTTCAGAATTCTCAAAGGTTTTGAAAAAGTACATCTAGCCAAATTCTTTCAACTTAACAGTGAACAGTGTACCCAAGGAAGCCAGTGGAAATTAAGGGGAAGTGCATTTAGTACTGAAGCCAGTTAGCATTTCTTTATGCAAGGAGTTGTGGGAATCTTGAACAACTATAGAGTAATATAATACAATACAATTTATTTTTGTTTAGCCCAATATCACATGAACAGTACCACAATGGACTTTAACAAGCCCTGTGTTTTGACAGCCCCCCAGCCTTGACTCTCTAAAAAGACAAAATCCTTGTGGGCAAAAGGAAAAAAAAGAAATCTTGGGAAAAGTAGTTTGAAGAGAGACCGCTTTCCAGGTAGGTAAGGCATGCAGGGGTGGATGCAATACACAGAACAGAAATTTCACTTAGTTTAAGAACAAATCTTGACAACATAAAAGAAGAATCTGGATGAGGTATTGGTAAATCTTCGCCATTATCTAAAGAAAAAGAGCTGAATGGACAAAATTGTCTCCTTCCATTTGTCAAATTTGTTTTCTTGTGTACTGTATACGACTATGAAAACATTAAAATTTATTATGTATTATTTACAAAAAAGTCTTAATTTATTGAACTTCTAAATCAAACAAAGCATTTAACTTTGAATATGGACTCTTATAGCTTGCAAAAGTGGTCATTCATTTTCATTGTTGGACAGTTCCAAGAGTATAAATTCTAATATAAAAATGTATTTTTGAACTTTCAATACTATTATTGACACTGTTTAGTTTGGAGGAAGAATTACATCTTTGAAGGAAACAGAGATTGCATGCAAAATGCAGAAGTGTAGAATATTCTTTATAGTCTTTTATATAATTTTTTGTACTTCTTTATCTTAGTACGTAAGTGTAATGGTATATTGCATGTTGGTCAGACATGAAAGTAGAAATTACACTGTGCTACTGTACATGTGGCTATATTACTATTATGACTACTACTTTATTCTGCAGCTTTTATGAGAACAGTAATATCAGGCACGCTGTGATATAACAAATTGATTTTGATAGGTTTTAGTGCAAATCATTGTTCTTTTATGCAATTTTTTTCCATAATGCTGCATTTAAGGAGGACTCAAAAATGCACCTCTCATTTTAAAATATACATATCATAAATTATTTTGGGTTTAACTGGTCATAGGTGTTTTATATGTTCTGAGGTAAACCAGAACATCTAATAATAGAAAGCCAGCCAGCGAGAGTAGTGCCAGCCAAAGAATTGCTTTATTGCTTTCTCATGTGTAACTATTACTGTTAGAAGGATATGTATTAACTATGAAGGGATAGTTCATAGCTTTTACATGTTAAATTCAGGCTGCATTAGTAGAAAATATTCATTCCCCTTTCCCCACCTCCCCTCACAACATGGTACTTATAAACTGTCACGCAAAGCTGTGGCTTAGAACAATAGTACAAATCTTTTGTCTGAGATGCCATTCAAACATCAGACAAAGAGAAAATACTGTCATGGAAACTAAAGCAGTATTCTTTTGGAAAAATGTCTAAAACCTGCAATGAGAATATTGGGAGGACTATTAATCAAGAATGAAGCTGATAATAAATTAAACCATTAAACTTACCCTGTAATTTTTATTCATCATTCATGAGCTGAAGTACAATTAGGTCATACAGTGAGATAGAGAGAGATTAAAACATACAGTTTACATTCTGATGGTTGAAGAAATATTAATGTTGACTTTTCCAGATGTTTACTGAATGACCTCTTTTTAGAGTATGTACAATGTGCTTTGCATAAAGTACAGGTTATACTTGCTTATTGTTATCTTATTTATAATCAAAGTAAATTGTTGATAGATAATTCGACAGAGCATAGAGGGAATAAATAAGATATATTTTTGTCCCACTTATAAAAAGAACATTAACTCAGATCTCCCTTAATTTAGACAAATTTTTAATAGGCTTTAGAACAGTCAGACCTTGAGCTGATTGCTGTGCCAGATATATAATATGAAAGGCTAGAGCTGTTCAGAAAGGTTTAAAGAGTGGTATCAAAAGAAAATCATATTACAATTAGGGAGGAAAGAGGTTAATAGCTTTCATTATTTAGTTTTACGTTGGTGTTTGGTTCAAAATTTGCAAGTAGAAGGTAAGGTGTAATAAAATCATTTGTGATTATAATAAAACAATGTAAAGTTTGTCATTATATATAATTTTTTGTTCATATCAGACAAATCAGAAATACTTAGTAACTGGCTAATGGTAATCTTACAGAAAGGTAATTTGACCACATAGCAGTTACAGATGATAGAAATAACATTTTGTGGACTAGATACCTACTAACATGATTAGAAATTTACTGATATTTTTAGCCTATCTTTTATTCTGTCTTTATTCCCAGACTCTCTTAATCCAGTCCAGGACTATGTCAGCTGAAACCAATACATGATGTTTTTAAGTATTTTAAATTTATGGTTGTCCATAACAAATTCCTCACAATATCTATTGATTGGTCTTATTGCAGTGCATTAAAATCATTTTTTGCATTCCATGTAAAAACTGATTGGTTAAAGTATATGCCTGTTATTATTTATTTATTGGTTATAGCTGTATGTGGGCTTTTGTACTAGCAACACAACCTCATTTGTTTTGTAGCTGACAGATTCAGGTTGTTTTCTGTTTTACATGGCTTTTTCCAACTGTTAAACATGGTATATAGTGTGATGCCTCTACTCAGTAGCATGTCACTACCCGTGCATGCTGAGTCAAGAGGTTTTTTTTTTTTCAAACTCTGATATTTTGTAAATTTGTTCTGAAAAATTTTGGATGCCTTGTACACACACTCACCATGTTTGGTTTGGTTTCGGTAATCTCATCACAAATGTTTATTTACTTATTTACTTTAACAGACTCCATGCTGTAAATAACCATGAATAGACAGTAACAGAGCTGTAAAATACCAATGAGTCATGATTTTAAAGTGACTCTTGATGCATAAATTAACAGGGGCTATGTTCAAGTTGTCTTAATGTGTTTGTATCCTACTAGATTGCCCACAAAGCATTAAATATTTCAGGTTTCTTCTGCATGTGGGATTAACAAAGTATATCAAATTAAAAAATCAAAATCAAATATCAAAGTTTTTCAAAGCACAAAGAATGAACTTCATATGCAAAGAACCCTTTCCAGAATGAAATTGTGCTTGGTGTACTTGGGACTACACTACTCCGTTAATAACCATAAAATGCCATTAAAGACCCATTATTTTTAGGAGTGTTGTCATAGCCGACCCAGACACAGACAGGCGGACACGTTCATGTCACCCACAACACGCTTAATGGGCATATTCTAAATACAATAAGTGCACAAAAACCCCAAAAGTCCCCAAAGTCCTGGCCAACACAATAATGGCTCACTTTCTCTTCAGGACGGCTCCTTGCCTCCTCCAGAGACCTCATCCTCTTCCTCCCGACTCTAGCCATAGTATGAAGGGAAGCGGCCCCTTTTATGCTCCCCCGGATGTGCTCCAGGTGTGTCCCGGCAATCCAAGTGCTGAGGTCCAGGGCTCCAAAGGCATAGGGGCGCCCCCTGGCAGTGATCACGGGCCCCTACAGGGTTGAGCTTCTGTAACCGTGGCCCCCAAAGGTACCAGGTTGCCCCCACATGGTCTGGGGAGGCGTAAGCCCTCCTCCGGTCCTCCTGGGCGTCCTGGCCGGGTCGCCCCATCCAAAACCAGTCATCTCCGACAGTGTATATGGTAACATAAGATGTAAACATCTAAGTACTGGAAGAATACATGGAGTTGTATGAAGTCTGTTACAGATCTAAATAAATAAACATTCTTTCTGAAATCTTCATTGGATGGATCTTTTGGGAAACAAAAATGGTTTGCCTATGGCATTGCTCAAAAGAACCAGCCTGGCACCTTTTTATTCTTAAGAGTGTAGATGAAATTGAGTATTGAAACAGTTTTGAAAATTAGCCATGCCATTCAACCCAGCAACCACACCAATCCTATTTACCTACTGTAGATTCTCCAAAATCACATTGAAGAGATTTGAAGGTCCCTATAGTGCTATTCTACCATACTATGTGGTAATTTATTTGATGTGTTTGTGGTACTTTGTGTAAAGAAAGAGCTTCTAACATTTGTGTGAAATTTACACCTAATGAGTTTCCAACTATTGACTTTATAAAAGTGGAAGATTTTGTCCTCTTTTAGTCCTCTTAATCCATTTTATGTTTGTGTGAGTTGGAAACATTCAAAAAGTACTTTTAAGTATTTTTAATTTATATTTATACATAACAACTGCATTACATTATCCATTGGTTTGTCCCATTGCAGTGTATTCAAATCAATTGTGTTACACTGCAGGTAGAAGCTGATCAGTTAAATATGTTATTTTATTATTATATTTCTGGAATTTCTCTTGTGCTGTTATGGGTTTTTTTATAAAATGGAGGCCACATCTGTACACAATACTCCAAATAAGGCCTCAGTAGTGAGTTATATTGCTTAACTGTAACATCTATCTTCTCTTGTACTGTACACATCAATTTTATATATACTAACATCTTACTAAACTTCTTGTTTGCTTCTGTCCATTGTCCACATGTACCTAATGACCACTATGACTCCTTCTCATAAGTATACTTTGAAGTTTTAAACCTCCGATTGTGTCACATTTTTGATTTAAAAAAAAAGTTTTGCATTGCTTTCTGGCATGTCATATAAAAGTTCTCCCATTGTCAGCAATGTTTTTTCTGATAGCATACCTTATTTTAATTTATTTGTATTTTGGCAGGAAAGTTTCCCCCTGTAGTACCATCAGTGAGACACAGGTTACATTTTGACCTCAGTTATAAAGCAATATAAATAGTTATACTAGCTGCTCTTAGAAGGTTTCAGACAATTTAAATGATGATACCTATGAAATATCTCCGGTTTTGACAGTCATTACAAAGTCATGTCCTTAAGTCATTTTATTAAAAAAAGTCTTATTTTTATGTTTTAGGTTTTTCTTAAGCATACTGTTTGAAATATTTACAAGTTGTATCATTATACTAGGCTGACCTGCCTTTTAAGACGACCGACTTTTAAGTTGACCACTTCTTAAGGCAATTCAATATGTAGATCAATTTGATATTTTATACAAACTCATTAATTTGGTTATATTGCATTTGAGCAGTATTACTTTAATACTTGTAGTTTCTGTTATTTTTGTGATGAAATTTAAACTTTTTTTCTATATTGAGGTCGCCCTTTTGAACCCCCCTGATATTTACTATGTGGTGAGGCATTTGTACTCCATCAACATTAATTATTTCCAGAGACATAATTTTGTCTATTTTTCCAGCGCATCGCGCACAAAAGCAAGGGAACGATGTGAGCACCAGAACTCTGCTCACATCATGTCGCTTCGTACCGCAAGCTGCAAGTAGTAAGTCTGTGATAAGCTGAATACCGCTACGCTTTCCACTCACGGACGGAAGGACAATCCCGAGCGCTTTTATATAGTAAGAAAGAAGAAGAAGATATCGCACAGTCTGGAATAGAAAATCATCTTTTACCTGGAAAAACTAAATTACAAATCCCATCGTGCATTGCAAAATGGACGGGGTGTGTGTGAAACTCTGCGCCTGCGTAGCACTCACGGGATGGAAGGACAATCCCGACCGCTTTTATATACTGTAGAAGGATATATACTATCAGATCTGCAACACAAATATATATACGCACACACAAGATGATTGGCAGTAAGAAAGCCATTCCTTAGACAAAATAGGACATTGAAATACCGGTTGTGGGCTGGAAACTGAGACTTGTTTTTTTTTTTTCGACCACTGTTAATCTGTGCCTGAAGCTGTTGTGCTGTGAGGCACCTATCACGTAAGCTGGTGACCCTCAAAAACTTGTCATCTGATTGGGTTGTGACTTTGGGTCTACCAGATCTCTTCCTATCAGAGTTTCTTCCAGTTTCCAGTTGCCCTTGGATTGTGTAGGACAGACACCGTACTCACAAGTCACTTGATTTTTTTTTTTTTTGGTAATTTTTCTAAATGAATACCCTACACTTAAAAGGATAATAATGCTATGTCTCGTTTAATTTGTTAATTGTCATTTTCTTGTCACTATCACTGGAATATCGTCCAAGTAAAACATCCGAGGGTGTAGTGATACAGTCTGTTCCAACTCTGCTTTAAGACAGACAGAAGGATTTAAAGTAATCCAGATGTTGGGACACCTGTGCAAATTGTTTGGTTCAGCTTGCTGGGCTTAATTTACTTTAATTGCTGCAGAACATCTGTAGGTTGAACATATTAGTTTGTTTATTCTGATAGATAGATTGATATTGCCCTTTTTCAGTTTTTGCTAACCTAAACTTTAACTTAAACCTCTAGCAGTTTACTGCTTTCCTTTTCACTGTTACAAGTCATTCATTGCATTTCAACTGAGTAAATTTAAAGAAAAGCTGAGGTGTTCTAAATCTTTTGACTCTGTGTGTGTGTATATATATATAATATATACAGTACATTGATATATATGTACATTGATTATCTAATTATATAATTTGACACATATTATTTATATTGCCATGTATTGAGTTCAGAGGTGAACTCTCAGATAAGTGCTTTTAAACACATTTTATTGTTGAAATTATATTAACAGCTTTGAAGTTGTTGAAAGACACAGCGCGAATGTGATAAACTTCTTTACTTATTTACAAATTTATATGCCTCTATCCAAAGTGACTTAATACATTTGAGATACAATTGGTTACATTTCTATTCATTTTCCAGTTGGAGCCCAGGCAGGTGAAGTGACTTGCTCAGGGTCACACAGTGTCAGTGGCATTTTCTGAACCTATAACCTCAGAGTCTGAAGTCCAGAGCCTTAACCACTGTGCTGCACTGCCTGCCACATTTGACTCCAATCAAGAGTTCCTCAGAATTAGTCTTACTTAGACTTGGATCCCCCATGCTATGTGGCAAATTGACAGCAATGGTTCTGCAGCAGTTCCAATCTTGAACAAGTGCTTCAGCATAATGCCATATGGTGTTCAGTGCCTTAAGGTCTTGCACAAAAGTTCTTCTCCATTTAATTCTGGGATGTCCTCGTGTTCTCCATCTCATTACCACCTTAGGGACTTGGGGCCTAATGCATAACGCTGTGCGTAGAATTCGCACTATAACATGACGTAAGCACAAAAGCCGAAATGTGCTTACGCACAGAAAAATCCAGATACAGATACAGGAATCTGTGTATACTCCAACTTCCACGTTCTTCCACTACATAAATCCCGTTCAGCGTGAAAAGTAACGCTCGTGCACGTGCCTTATGTTCTGCCCCAACTCCTCCCAGAATTACACCTCTTTGAATATGCAAATCAATATAAATCATCCTTAAGCTCAGCCTTCTGTGTAGACAATGGGAAAAGCAAAAGGGAAAAATATTAGAATTTCAGCGAATACTAAGTGGAGGCAAAGGAAAAACATACTATTTGTTTAGTTAAACTGTGGTATAATCAACAAAATGAAGTTGATCGAGTGACATAGCATGTTGGAGAAACTTGAAAGCTCAGATATCAAAGTCGCCGTGAAAAGGCGAATCGTAGCCCACCGTCTGAGTGTCATATAAAAGCTTATTAGGGTACAGAGAAAAAAAAAGGCACACAGTGGGAGGAAAAAAGCACGAAGCAAGCAACTTCAGTCTCGAAGTTTCCACTTTAATCATGTAGTTTATTTTCTAATTAAAGTAGAACATCATAAACGTCATCTTAAAATCGTTTAATTAACCAGTTTCTCAAATCACATCGTAATTAAATGTGTGTGAATCACTACTTGCTTCTTAAACCGGCTCTCTTCCTCTGACTGAACACAGAATCCATTACATTCATGATATTATAGCTTTCTGAATAACTAAAATACTGAGATGTATACGTGATATCATTTTCATGATGATAGGAATGAAAGCATGTTATTAAACATGGGTTTCACGGTGCAGTGATTGTGTGCGACCTTCGATGAAATTATTTATTGCAGCAGTACTCATGGGCGGCTCTAGGCTTGTGGCGGCCCTGGGCAGAGAAAGAATCGGTGGCTCCTTCGCCCGCCAATGTCAATATGGTATCTTATGCACGGTGGATGGCCATGTCTGTTGCGGACACTGCATAGCCACCTCGTGCTCATGACACAAGCGTTTAACTTTTGTCGAAATTTGCCGCTGCGTTTTTAGCTGTGTCGTTATTTTCTCTTTCTGTTTTATATTCAATATATATTGGCGTGGCCGCCCCTGCAGTCCTTGCTTTTCTTTCCCCAAGTAACCCATCGCCACACAATCAGCTCTGTAATAGATGTTAAGCCATCTGTAAGCTTAGAGCACTGATTCTTCAAAACATTTAAGGAACATTGAACTATCATTGTAATACATGTTTAATTATTCTATCCTTCACGCCAGTCCCAGTGAAGAATATAGATTATTTAAATGAAGTTAAAGTTTTATCTGTATAATATAATCAACATATTTTGCTGCATTTCATCTTAAAAATGATATTGTCATCATATGTAAATACGCGCTTTATAAAGTGGCTCAGGTTGTGCAATATTATAACTGTAGTGCAAGTTTACAGTGAAGTGATTGTACTTATAAGTACAAACAGTTCTACAAGGAGCAATTGATTGAGTACGTTTATAGTTCTTGGGGTGAAACTGTTTCTGAACCGCGAGGTCCGTACAGGAAAGGCTTTGAAATATTTTGCCATGGCCGAGGTAGCGTGTACTTGATACTGTATACTGATAATTCTCTTTCTGATCAGCTGCTGTTGCGATTCACACTCAGATACAGTGATTTAAATACCCCGAGTGGTGCAGCGATAGTAATATGGAAAAAGATGATCCGCTGTGGCAACTCCTAATGGGAGCAGCTGAAAGAAGAAGAAGAAGGTGCAGTGAGAGTAACAACGCTAAAGCAGTTATGGTTTTTGGAATACTATGGCTATTCCCTGGACCATTATATTGTTACAAGTTAATTACAATCAGATGCATTACACTAATAAACAATATGCGGTTAGTTTCATGCGTAATTATAAAGCCGCGTCAGGAAAATAAGGAGTAACCACACAGGAACAGTAGCACTGCTTTGACGCTGGGTGCCATCGTCTGCAAAACTGAGCAGAGAACTTGCGTAAGACAAGGTATGAGGTACCATGGAAAAGTGTGTGGCTTTACGCCAAGTGTAGGTTTTATATATCACGATTTGAACGTGGAAAAGTTCTTATGCAACATTTCTGTGTGTACGCACCGTTTATACATGAGGCCCCTGGTCGCTCTCCATGCAAATTATGTGGCTGGCCAATCTGAGTGCTTGATGTGTGATTTGCATGAGCCACTCCTGCAAATCGTTGGAGATGTGGTTGAATTATGTGATCTTTAGGATTTGGTGGAGGCATCTCTGTTGAATGACTTCAAAGTCACTGTTGATATTTGTTAATGCCTTCCAGGTTTCACTGGCATAGACAGCTATAGTGACCATGATGGGGGTGAAATAATGGAGCTTGATTTTTAGGGATACAGATGGCAAATACCAGATCTTATTCATCCTCCGAAAAATAGCTGTCACCTTCCTGATGCGATATTTGACAGCCACCTCTGCATCTCCATCCTGGTGGACTACTCTGCCCACTGTCTTCAACTGCTGTGGTCTGACTCCGATTCCCCATATTTATATTTATATTTATTTATTTGACGACTTTATTGTTTTCCAATTGATCACAGTATCAGCGGTGGGATTTGAATCCACAGCCTCAGGGTTTGAAATGCAAAGCCTTAACCACTACGCTATACTTATTGCACTGCCTAAATTTGGGCCATGTAGGTAACATACATGATCTTCAACATCTTCATGCTATTCCAGGGGCCAATTTTTTTACGCCTCTCTATCCAGGTCACTCATCACATGTTGCAACTTTGGCTTGTCTTCCTGAAGCAGGGCAATGTTGTTGGTGAAGTCCAGGTCGCAAAGAAGATCTTTGTTGAACTAGTGGATGCCTGCCCTGATGCGTGTTCCAACTCATCATATGACATAGTTAAGGGACACAAGAAAGAGAAGCTGTGAAAGGATACAGCCTTGCCTGATCCCAAGCGCAATCTCAAAGAATTCCATGTGGCCGTTCATGGTCCTGACACAGCAGTTTCAGGTTCTTGAAAATGGTAAAGAAGACTGCCGGTATGCCTTACAGGCACAGGATTTGCCAAATCGAGTCTCGGTTGACACTATTGAACGCTTACTTGAAATCAACGAAGTTGATGGCCAGTGGGTGCTGATACTCAATGCAGTGTTTTATGATTTTGTAAGGTTTCGTAAGGTGTGGATTTGCTCGCTGCAATGGGTTTGTTCCTCTCTTAGTCATTGGTCAAAGGTGCTTTGCAGCCATTGAAAGAGGACTGCACAGAATGCCTTTCCGGACACTGAGTTCTAGAAAGGTAATGCACTGCCAGGGGATCTTGACCATAGCGCATCTTCTCCAGTTCTTCGGAACTGCACCACTTCTCCAGCACTTGTTTAACAGCAATGTCAATTCTTCTATCATGGGTTAGATGCCATATTTTAGGATCTCTGCAGGTATTTAGTCCAAGCCAGCTGCTTTGTTGTTTGTTGTTCTTGAAGCTTCTAATTGCAATCTTTACTTCTTTGATGGTGATCTCACCAGTTTTGACCTGGAGCTCTTGTTGAGGATTCTCTTCATCGAAGTTGTATGTAATGGTGGGGTCTAGTTGGTTGACGGTTTCCTGAAAGTGTTGGAGCCACCTTTGTTCTGCTCTTCTTAAGTGTCTAAAAGCTTCTTGACCTTGATCGGCACACCAGAACCGTTCCTCCTTCCGGTCAGTTCATCGACGATACATTAGAGAGTATTAGAGTTGTTTCGGTCAGCCGCCTCTTGCGCTTCACCACCTTTCCATTCCAGCCAGTCCTTCTTATCCTTTTGGCTGCTTTTCTTCACCAGTCGATCTCAGTGTATCCTCACCTCATTTCTTCCGGTTCATTCATGTCTTTGGCCTGTTCCTGTTTCAGCTTTGCAATTTTCCTTTTATGGGTCAGCTTCCATAATTTGTCTTGGAATCACTGTTCCTTATGTTTTCCTTGGCATCTCTCAATACTGTTTTGGCCGCACTTCATTATGGTATCCCTGAGATTGTTCTAGAGGCCTTCCTCATCCACTACATCCTTGAGAGGGGAAAGGGTTGTGTAATTCCAGAGAGAAGGTATCAGAAATTACAGGATCCTTGAGCTTCTCCATTGTGAATGGTCTGTTTGGTATGAGCTCCCATTTGTTTCAGAGCTTAAGTTTGATGTCCACCTTAACTAGATTATGGTCCAATCCAATGTCTGCCCTCCAGGGGCCTCATGTATAAACGGTGCGTACGCACAGAAATGTTGCGTAAGAACTTTTCTATGTTCAAATCGCGATGTATTAAACCTACACTTGGCGTAAAGCCACGCACTTTTCCACGGTACCTCATGTCTTGTCGTACACAAGTTCTCCGCTCGGTTTTGCAAACTGGCGGCACCCAGCGTCAAAGCAATGGTACTGTTCTTGTGTGATTACTCATTATTTTCATGACGCAGCTTTATAAATACACAGAAACTAACCGCATATTGTTTATTAGTGTAATGCATCTGATTGTAATTAACTCGTAACAATATAATGGTCTAGGGAACAGCCATAGTATTCCAAATACCATAACTGCTTTAGCGGTGTTACTCTCACTTCTTCTTCTTCTTCTTCTTCTTTCAGCTCCTCCCGTTAGGAGTTGCCACAGCGGATCATCTTTTTCCATATTACTCTCACTGCACTCGGAGTATTTATATCACTGTATCTGAGTGTGAATCACAGCAGCAGCTGATCGGAAAGAGAATTATCGGTATACAGCTTTAAGGACACTCTGTCTCAGCCACTGCAAAACGTTTTAAAGCCTTTCCTGTACAGACCTCGCGGTTCAGAAACAGTTTAATCCCAAGAACTTTAAATGCACTCAATCAATTGCTCCTTGTAGAACTGTTTGTACTTATAAGTACAATCACCCCACTGTAAACTTGCACTACAGTTATAATATCTCACAACCTGGGCCACTTTATAAAGCGTATTTACATATGATGACGATATCATTTTTAAGGTGAAATGCAGCAAAATATGTTTGTTAAATTATACACATAAAACTTTAACTTCATTTAAATAATCTATATTCTTCACTGGGAGTGTCGTGAAGGATAGAATAATTAAACATGTACTACGAAGATATTTCAATGTTCTTTAAGCGTTTTGAAGAATCGGGCTAAGCTTACAGATGGCTTAACGCGTCTATTACAGAGCTGATTGTATGGCGATCGGTTACTTGGGGAAAGAAAAGCAAGGACTCTTGGGCCTACGTAATATATATTGAATATAAAACAGAAAAGAAAATAACAACACAGCTAAAAGCGCGCGCAAATTTCGACAAAGATAAATACTTGTCATGAGCACGAGGCTCATGAAACACATGTTTAATAATGTGCTTTAGCTCCTATCATCATGAAAATGACATCACGTATACATCTCAGTATTTTAGTTATTCAGAGAGCTGTAATATCACAAATGTAATGGACTCTGTGTCCAGTTGGAGGAAAAGAGCCAGTTTAAGAAGCAAGTAGTGATTCACACACATAGATCACATACAGTAGAAGATCAAATACAAAACAAAGCATTTAACGTGCTACTTTAATTACGATGTGATTTGAGAAACTGGTTGATTAAACGATTTTAAGATGAAGTTTATAATGTTCTACTAAATGACAAAATAAACTACGTGATTAAAGTGGAAATGTCGAGATTGAAGTTGACATTTCGTGCTTTTTCCCCACTGTGTGCCTTTTTTCTCTGTACCCTAATAAACTTTCATATGACACTCAGACAGTGGGCTTACAACTCTTCTTTTCACGGCAACTTTGATATGTGACTTCTTTTTTATTTCCGGCACTGTGCAATTTGTGAATGTGAGCTTTCAAGTTTCTCCAACACGCTATGTCACTCGATCAACTTCATTTTGTTGATTATACCACGGTTTATTTGAACAAATAGTATGTTTTTCCTTTGCCTCCACTTGGTATTCGCTGAAATTCTTATATTTTCCCCGTGCTTTTCCCATTGTCTTTTCACAGAAGGCTGCGCTTAAGGGCAATTTATATTGATTTGCATATTCAAATAGGCGTAATTCTGGGAGGATTTGGGGCGTTACATAATGCGCATGCACGCGGCGTTAGTTTTCACGCTGATCGGGATTTATGTAGCGGAAGAAGCGTGGAAGTTAGACGCACAGATTCCTGCATCTGGATTTTTCTGTGCGTAAGCACATTTCGCTTTGTGCTTACGCCAAGTTATAGTGCGAGTTCTACGCACGGCGTTATACATGAGGCCCCAGGTCTTTTTGTGAATTCGCAGACATTGGAAATATGTGTCCCCGAGACACAGTCTGTTGAGTTTGCCAGTTACTTGCCATTGTCATTAAGTGGAGATGAGGATGCATGGGCTCCAAGTACGTTTTCCAGTTCTTGTCAGTGGCCGCCCAGTTGGGCATTGAAGTTCCTGATCAGGTCCTTCAGGTTTTAGGTAAAAATTCTATCAAAGATGTCTTTGAGATGTTCATAGAATTTGTCCTTTGCTGCATTTTTAGTGTATAAGCTTGTACGATGGTTGCTTTGGCGTTGCCAAGAGCAAATTGGGCTGTGATTATTTGATCACTGACTGCTTTCCATCCAATTAGTGCCTTCGTTGATTGTTAACCTAGGACGAGGTCGATTCCATGTTCATGCCGTTCTTCACTGCCTACATACAGGATGGTCTTGCCACTGCTGTTGATTTGTCCACTCTCTGTCCAACTGACCTCGCTTACACCAAGGATGTTTGAGCCTGTAATCATTGAAGACCCGTAGGAGTTGGGTGTGACTTCCAGTCTGATACAATGCTCGCACATTCCATGTCCCAGTTCTTGTGATGTTCTTGGCTGAGAAAAAAAACTTTGGGCATCAGACACCGATGCATGTTTGCTCTAGCACTGTCATATGACTCAAAACTGAATTCCTGCCTGGTTGACCAGAAATACATGAGATTCTTCTTGCTGTTTCTGTAGCCAGTCCCAATCCTGGATGCGAAAGCAGAAGGGTTGGGCATCGGGCTAGCAACCCATCCCTGTAAAACCTACAACCCCTACGGTAACAGGAAGAAGAATCTCCTCAGAATTACAAAAATAAAAATGCAGCTTTGTCAGGAGGAGGACAGCCTTATCACCAGCCTGGAGAAGGCATACCTCCTGGCATTGCAAGCAATCTTTGCTTCCATTTGGGAGACTGGCATCATCCCAACTGACTGGAAAACGGGACTTGTCATCCTTATCTGGAAAGGGAAGGGTGATCGCCTGTATTGCAGCAACTATAGGGGGATAAAATTGCTCTTGGTTCCGGGTAAGGTCCTTGCTAGGGTCGTCCTCAATAGGATCCGTGATCACTTGCTCACCTACCAACGACCAGAACAGTCTGGTTTTACGCCTGAGCAGTCTACCATAGACCGCATCCTGGCACTGAGGGTTCTCATGGGGTACAAACGCAAATATCGGCAGAGTTTCTTTGCAGCTTTTGTCGATTTTTCGTGAAGCTTGTGACTCAGTTGATCGAGCTGCCCTGTGGGACATCCTGAGGGTTCGCGGGATCCCTCGAGGTTGCTGAGTATCATGGCTGGCCTGTACACTGGTACTGTGAGTGCTGTGCAGAGTGGAGGCAGAACTTCTGTGTTTTTCCCAGTTGATTCTGCGGTTTGTCAGGAGTGTGTTCTTGCTCCTACTCTGTTCAGTGCTTGTATGGACTGGGTGTTGGGCAAGGTCATGGGGTCCAGTGGCTGTGGGGCACCTGCTGGTGAAGAAGGATTCACAGATTTTGACTTGCTGACTATGCTATGATCTTCGCGGAGTCAATGGAGGCCCTGATCGGGGCACTCAAGAGACTGAGCAAGGAGTCTGAGTGTTTGGGCTTGCAAGTGTCCTGGATAAAAACTAAGATCCAGGCCTTTAATGACCTCTTTGGCACAGCCATCAGCAGTGTGTCTGTCTGTGGAGAGAGTGTCAACCTTGTCGAGAGGTTTACTTACCTTGGCATTGACATTCATATCACTGGTAACTCTTCCTATGAAGTCAGTAGACAGATTGGGAGAGCATGGTAGGGTCATGAGGTCCCTGTAAAAGGGTGTATGGCGTTCCCGATATCTATGCAAAAGGATGAATGTCCAAGTCTTTAGAGTCCTGGTGCTTCCTGTCTTGCTATATAGTTGCATATCCAGTAACCTGAGACGAAGACTGGACTCCTTTGGTACTGTGTCTCTCCGGAAAATCCCTGGGTACTGTTGGTTTGACTTTGTTTCGAATGAGCAGTTGCTCATGGAGTCCCGAATGAGACACATTACCTGCATTGTAAGGGAGCATCAGTTACGGCACTTTGGCCATGTGGTGTGTTTCCCCGAGGGTGATCCAGCTTATAAGATCCTCATTGTTGGGGACCCGAGTGGCTGGTCCAGGCCAAGAGGGACACCCACGTAACACCTGGCTTCGGCAGATAGAGGGTCATTTCCGGAGGGTGAGACTGGACCGCGTGTCTGCCTGGGGGGTTGGCAACCGGGATCCTTAGTTGTTTCATCGTGTAGTGGGTGTGGCAACGCATTGTACCAGTGCATGGTCCCCAACTTGACTTGACTTTGTCAATGCCATCAAATTGCAAGTTGAGCGACCACAAGCATCCACAGTTTGTAAGAAGGAAATGCCTGCTGGGAGTAAACTGAATGTCTTGGCATTTAACTAGCCATAAAGGTTTTTGCTACCATGAAATGTAGGATTTGTTCAAAGATGCATGCAAAACTGCATTTGATCCTACATCTTTAACACCAGTATTTATCTATAAATGTGTTTTCTCTGTTAAATGAGTAGCTCTAAAATGAGAAATGCAATCCAGTTGCTCACATTCTTTCCCTCAGCTTTGTGTACTTATTTAATTAAATCTTTGTTAACTTGTTGTTCTAAACTTCGTGTTTTACTTTTTTAATCTCAAACTCGGATTCTGTAATAATTTGTGCACTATGAATTGGTGACCCTTTGTTATTGTCAGAGGAGGTAGAAGGGACATTGCCATCAGGTCAGGTCCAGGCATTTCTTCTGAGGATTCTAAGAATAGTTCCTCTAAATCTGGGGTAAGAGTCTGTTGTTTATTTTCACTACTTAAATCTAGTTTAGTTTCTAAATTAACTTCAGCAACAATACAAGCATGCCTTCTTCCACATTTTAACAGAATTGGAAAAAAGTTCCCTCTTCAAATTTTATGCATCTGAGAGAGAAAAGACTGTTTAGTTTCCTGATTAGCATTGGAAGGGACAAGGGTCCACATTTGCCGTCCAGACCCTGTATGTTTCCCCCCTATATTTCACAGGAAGTAGTACAGTCTCATATTGCGTAACATCACCATAGACACAGCAAATATCTGCTTGCTCCAACTTTTTACACCTTGGCTTTTGTAGCAGTTCTCGCTGGATCCTGCAGTGGTCACTACCCGAGTCTAGTAAAGCAAATTCTGTGGGAGAGAATTCAGAGTAACAGGTTGACGAGCATAGCTTTAGGTGCTCTGAGCTGTAGTTTGAGTGTGGCGCACTGGTACAGGGTGGCCCACAAAAAAGTAGCCCGCCTTCCTGCCAGAGTGGCGCGCCGATTGACTACCCTCATCACGAAAGCTGTGTAGGCGTGAGTGCAAACTTGTGAGTACGAGCTGAGCGACATGTATTCCATTCCACAAAGAATCATTTTCAGCACTTTCTGTAAAGAGTGAGTAAAGATTTTTGCATTTCAAGTTCTTTCTTTCTTTATGGAAAGGGCGCCTTTTTTCGCCAGGGAGACGGGCTACTTTTCCGTGGGCCACCCTGTATAAACTTGCATCAAGCGTAATTTACTCCTTAGGGAGCTGAATGAGGGCATGATGGTAGTTTTGGATCAGGTACCAGCCTAGGTTAGCCAGTCTAGGATAGTCTCTCAGAGTAGCCTTTGCACCCTCCATCTCTTATTACTAAATCTATCAAACACCACACATCACTTCTAAGCATCTAATTAAGGAGCTCTTTCAAGTTTCTCTATTATGTATTCCACAGGATCATTCCAAAATCAGCTTTGAATGAAATTCAAAAAGTCCTGTGTTTGAGCTCTTATCAGACAGTAAGTTGATTTGTCAAACTCTGAACTTAAATCCCTTAACTAGAGAACTTGAAGTGGTATGAAGAAGAATTTGTCCTTCATAAAATCATAGTCATCCATCCTGATGAAGGAAATATTCTCTATAGCCTGTTAAGCATTGCCAGTTAGCAAAGTGGCAAGGACAGTGGCTCAATTTCTTCTGTCCCAGCACATCATTGTGGCGGTGCAACCAAAGGTAAATAGAAAGCTCTCACGGTCATCGATAGCAAATATTTTGTATAGCCTATCCCTTGCACATATAGGAACCCTCTCTTCAAGATCGGGGGAAGCACGACACATTCGGCATAATATTACTGTTGTTGTTGAACCATTTTTGTGCAACTCCATTCCTGGTACCAGTTGTCACATATTGGGTTCAGAGTTTCACAAATAACACTCAGAATAGTACTTTTAAACAAGTTTTATTTTTGAACTTAACACTAGAATTAGCAAAGCCTACGAAAAAACTCCATCCCACCTTAAATCCGTTTCGCATTTCTCCGTCAGCGTCATTTGTCTTGTAAATGTGTCGACAAGCAGCCTGCTATCACATTTCTCCAGCACCGCACAAAGTTTTCTCAGTTCAGGTCTATTTACCTGCGTGTCAGTTGCTTAGAGTTGTATAGAGTAAATACTATATCGTTATTTGGAACACATGCATTTCATGTCTGTTCCGTGTCTGTAACAATCTATGTAAACACATTGTTAATACAGAAATGTTTTTCATGTTTTAGTAATAATTGACAAAATGTAGACATGAAAAGTATAATGTGTGGAGCCTGAAGTCCAAATATCAAATAAACACTTTCACTAAAGGTGCAAGTATAACAAAACAAGTGCACTTTTATTCAAAAACTAGACATTAAGCCCGTTACAATAATGGGCGCTAGAACAGTAAAGCATCAACATTAGTAGGTACAGTCTCTATTAAATGGCAAGAGACCTTGTATGTGGCTGTAATATGCGTCACTGTATTGTGTGCCTTTAATTTTCTCTCTCAGTAATACTGGTTTGTATTTCCGTAAAATGCCTGCAATTTTGTCTGACAGTAATACAGTGGAACCTCGGGTCACGACCATAATTCGTTCCAAAACTCTGGTTGTAACCCGATTTGGTCGTGAACCGAAGTAATTTCCCCCATAGTATTGTATGTAAATACAATTAATCTGTTCCAGACCGTATGAGCTGTATGTAAAAATATTTTGTTTTTAAGTTTTTAAGCACAAATATAGTTAATTATACCATTGAATGCACAGCGTAATAGTAAACTAAATGTAAAAACATTGAATAACACTAAGAAAACCTTGAACAACAGAGAAAACTAACACTGCAAGAGTTTGTGCTATAGCCTTACGACCCGCTCCCTAAAAACACTTTTTTTTTTAATGAGTTTTAAGCACAGGGATATAAATGAACATTTGAAAAATCTGTAATTTAATAAACAACCAATAAAAGTAACATTGCAACAATACACATGCGCGCCTGTGAGTGTCTGTGTCTATCTCGCGGGCCTAAGTGTGTGTGTGTGTCTGTCTCTCGCATGTGTGTGTCTCTCTCTTAAGCGCGCGCCTCTGTGTCTGTGTGTGTGTGTCTCTCTCTCTCGCCTGTGTGTGTCTGTCTGTCTCTCTCTCTCTCTCACGCGCGCCTGTGTGTGTCTCGCACACGCCTGTGTGTGTGTCTGTCTGTCTCGCACACGCCTGTGTGTGTGTCTGTCTGTCTCGCGCGCGCCTGTGTGTGCGTGTCTGTAGCATGCGCGCCTTACCGCTTACTGCTGTGCCACTCGTATAAAGGCAGTGTCAGTTTCGCACCCTAACGCAGGTTCTTTTTCTGCAGTTATATTCTTGAATAAAAGTGCACTTCGTTTGTTATACTTGTACCTTTTGTGAAAGTGTTTATTTGATATTTGGACTTCAGGCTTCACACATTATACGCTTCATGTCTACTTTTTGTCAATTATTGCTAAAACATGAAAAACGTTTCTGTTTTAACGATGTGTTTACATAAATTGTAGACACTGAACATACATGAAATGCATGTGTTCCAAATAACGATATAGTATTTACTCTATACAACTCTAAGCAACTGACACGCAGGTAAACAGACTTGAGATATGAAAACTTTGTGCGGAGGGGGTTTATGATAGCAGGCTGCTTGTTGACACATTTACAAGACAAAAGACGCTGATGGAGAGGGGCGAACGGATTTAAGGTGAGACTGATTTATGAGTTTTTTCGTAGGCTTTCATAATTCTAGTGTTAAATGAACAACTTTGGAGTCCTTTGAACTCCCACAGCAAATATGATAAACTTGTTCACTCATTTGATTCCAGTCGAGAGTTCCTCGGAATTCAAAGAATTCAGAAACGTCAAGCTGCAGAGAAAAGGGAATGTCAGGGAGTGAACTGAACATATTGGCAATTTGCCAACTGTGAAGGTTTTTGTTTCCATAAGATATGAGACTTTTACAAAGTTGCATTCGACTCTGCATCCTTAAAGCCAGAATCTGTCTGAAAATGTGTTTTCTCTGTAATTGAATCGGCTTTAATTGAACTCTGTCTCTCTCTCTACCTCTCTACATAGGAAGCAAAAGTTTGTGATACGGTTTGCGTATTAGTAGCTATAGATCCATAAAGGGAGAAAATGAGCCACGTATCTTAAAATAGTATTTATTCCTAAGCTTTCGAAAACCTGCCAGGTGTCATCATTAGAGGAAAATGATCAGACATACTGAAATCAAAGGCAATATATAGCTGGTGAATAGTGTGGATGGAAGGTGGGGTTCGGAAGATATCTGATAGGATAGTCCATAAAGTGTATGCTGATTTGTGTGCCATCTTGATACCAGATCTGGACTTTCTGACACACCTAAGGGAGGGTGTATGTGCGGTGGCTGACCAATACCAAAAGCAAAAAGTCGACCACAAAGACATGAAACTCATGTTACAGCATTCCATGCAGTGCATGCCCAGTGGTATATGTTCCTCTGGACACATTTAACTAGAATACTGTAAAATTCAGGGCCAATAGTAAGAGAACCAGAGAGCTGGCTGAATCGTGGCTCTCTAATGAAAATTCCATTAACAGATATTTGGACTTGAACCTAGCATACGCAGGCTTAAAAAGAAAAATATCTAAATAATAAAAAAGACTTTATGATCAACATCTTCCAAACCCCACCTTACTAATCAACCCTCCATCCCTCCCCTTACATTACCAGCCTTCTCCAGCTATATACTGTCTTTGATTCCTGTATATCTAATAATTTTCCTCTGATGATGATACCTGGCAGTTTGTCAGTCTTAGGAATTAAAAACTATTTTAAGATATGTGACTCATTTTTTCGCCTAAGATGATCCGCTGTGGCAACCCCTAACGGGAGCAGCAGAAAAAAGAAGATGATGATGGATCTACAGTGTAGCTATAAAAACATACATACTAGCTTTGCTACCCTTCTAAGACTGGTTGAAATTCAAGTAATCAATGCAGACCTCGGAGTTAATGTTTGCAATGCACCATTTATTGGAAAGCATTTTGTAACGCATGTATTAATTCATTGCAACAGATGGCGCATCACAAACATTTGTAACAGTAAAATTTACGATGAACAAGTTTGCAACTGTGGCCCCTTGTTAATAGGAACTCATTTTAAAGTAACATCCTCAATCCACTGTACTAATTTCTTTCATAATTTTAAACACTTCAGTAATGTCACTTCTTAATCTCTGTTTCCTTAAACTGAAAAGGTTCATCTCTTTTAATCTTTCCTCAGAACTCATTCTTTGTAGTCCTGGAATCAGCCTAGTAGATCTGCTTTGGACTTTTTCAAGCACTGCTATAGAGTGTGTATTGTTTTACTAATCTGTATTACCCATTTAATAGCTATTTCTAATCTATTAGCTTGAATATTTATTCTAATTTTATTTTTACAAGCTTGCCTTTTATGGTGATGGTTTACACAGAAAAATGTTTAATTCTTAGAATTTTGCTGGCACATCACAATGAAAAAAGTAAAATATGTATGTTTGCTGTTTGCCTGGATTTGCTTTGTGTTGGGTTTTACATTTTTCTGTTAGTATTGTTATTGTATATTTGATTATGCCTTTATCAAATGTTACTTATAAGATCAGCATTCAGTACAGCTGCTTATATGTTTTTTTTTTTACAACTGGTCAAGTCCAACGCTCTATCCGCTATGTCATACTAAATATAAATATATGCTGTCAGCTAAACTGGTGAAGGTTTATACATGGTTAATGTACATTAGATGAAGACTCAAAATAAAATGTATATGTAGAGGAAGAATACATTTGCAATTTAATATTTACTACTGACCATTAATAATGCTGAAAGATAGAGAAAGGAAAGAAAGCCTCCCAACTATGATTTATGTATAGTGATGATCTTTTACTATTTTTATGTTTTCAATCAGCTGCTGTTTGCTTCCTGGCTGTTTCTAGTACAGTTACTATGGCTGCTCCGTTTTACCTTGGAAAAATTGTTGATGCCATCTATGTTGGTTCAAATGGGGACATAAATGCCACTCTGACCTCATTATGTGGAACACTGGCAGGTGTTTTTCTGTGTGGAGCCATTGCTAATGCTATCCGGGTCTACCTTATGCAGATTTCAGGTATAGTATACAGGTTGTCTGATGATTAAGAAAGATATATCGAATATGTTACTTGACAGCTAAGAGAAAAGAGGGATTTAGAAGCTCTGATATTAAGATGTAACCCTTTTAAATGGCTTTTCATATTTAATGTTCATGCTTGTTTTCAAATTTATATTTTTATTAAGTTAAAGTAATAGAATGTTTTTTTAAACATACTGTACTTGTTATATGTTTTTTAAACTGCCTGTGTGTAAAAGATTGATTTTAATTATACATTCTTCCTTCCTTTCTTAATATCATATAATTTATAAATGGAATATTGAATGTCAAAAAAAATCTAAACTATTTTTCTATGAATTTTTCCAGGGCAAGAGATAGTGAGAAATTTGCGACATTCCCTTTTTTCCTCAATTTTGAGGCAGGAATTGGGATTTTTTGACAAAACCAGTACTGGAGAGCTTATTAATCGTCTGTCCTCTGATGCTACTCTGGTGGGGCGTGCTTTAACTGAGAACCTGTCAGATGGCTTGAGAGCTGTTGCTCAAGCAACTGCTGGCATTGGCATGATGGTAAATATTTCATAGATATGTTTTGATTAACTTTAAGTAGTTTTTATTTGTTTTTCATGTTTAAAACTATTAAGTGTTTTTTTAGAATAAGGACATTTTAAAATATCTTAATTTTCCATCTATATTCTAAATTTCATCTCATTATTAGATCTGCTTAACCTAATTTGGGGTTGCATTAACAGGAAAGATCTAAAAACAGGCTGTAAGTCCCTCTCAGGGCCCACTGTATATACTGACATTTAGTATAGAACACCAGAGTGCTTGAAAAGTCTGTACACCTATAGTTTTCTGTCCATAAGCAAGTTTATGTTGGTCCCTATTCTTTTAAACTAAACTTCTGGACATTTCTTCCTTAATGGCCTTTTCAGCTTATTGCTCAAGCTAAGTCATCTTAATGTTGCCTCTGGCCTTATGCCATCCCTTACTTCTTTTTTTTCTATTAAAAAAATAATCATAAATTGGCATTCCTTTTAAAACAAATTACTCTGTCATATAATTATAGACTGCACAGTGCAAGTTTTGGGCACTTTTGTTATATATTTTAATGCCATATTAACTTTGGTTATTAGATATCAGTTCTTATTGAGTTTATTAGTCTTCAGAAGCAGAGATAACTTTTTATTTATGCTGTATATGTATTATTGTGACCAAAAGGGTCACCTGAGCTATGCGGCAGCAGTGCCAACCACTATACCATCATGCCTCCGTGAAATCAAAAAAGAAAGTGCAAAATCAGAGACATACAGTCATAAATACTTCATCAAAACAAAGTATAATGCTGAAATAATAAAATGTCAGAAAAAATATGCTTGTCTTTTAAAGGCAGAAAATTCAAAGTGGCATTGTTTTTATTGAAACTACTGGCTCATTCTATTTTTTGAAGTTGCACTGAAAGCTTTCTAAACTGTCTGTGCTGATGCTTTGCACTTTTTATTCTATCAAAAAGATAGAAGCAAAGCGTCTTGTAAATATTAATGAATCTTTCATTATTATTATTATTATTTCATAGAGTCTCCGCTATTTGGGTGGGGGTGTCCGGCTCCTTCAAAGTTTGTTTTCACTCTCGTGGCACCACATGCTAGTTATTATGCATAGATCGGGCATGCAGCTCCTTCTCTTATGTTGATGTGGAACTCAAAGATGGACCTGCACATTTGGCTTTAAGCACAGATAACTCAACCTACAGGGTCTGTAATGCAAATGATCAGCATTATATACCAGGGAAGCGGTCCTATCAGTGTTGGCTGTTACAGCTACGGAGGATATGGTCCCCTGAGGCAGAGCAGGCTCTGAGAGACTGCTTTGGAACTACAGACTGGGATATATTGCTGAGATCACATAGTGAGAACATTGAAGAGGCTGTTGAATGCACAACTGATTACATCAACTTCTGTATGGACATTGTAGTTCCAGTAAGAACAGTATGCTGCTATGCTAACAACAAGCCATGGATTACAAGTGACATCAAGGGCCTTTTGAACCAGAAGAAAAGGGCTTTTAAAGGTGGTGATAAGCATGAGCTGAAGTGCGTGCAGAAGGAACTCCGAGTCCAGCTCAGGGCGGCGAAAGAGCAGTACAGGAGAAAGCTGGAGCAGAAGTTGCAGAACAACAGTATGAAGGAAGTGTGGGATGGGATGAAGATTATCACTGGCTGCAGCTCAAAGCGGGGTGCCACCATCGAGACAGACGTGGAGAGAGCAAACCAAATGAACAACTTCTTTAATAGGTTTGATCACAGTAACCCACTCTCACCTCGGAGTACTGCATCCTCCAACCATCCTTCTGCTGATACCAGCATAGGTGAGACATCCCCACCCACAATTACAGCAGCCCAGGTGAGCAGAGAGCTGAAAAGACTTTGTGCCAGCAAAGCAGCGGGTCCAGATGGTGTATCGCCACGATTGCTGAAGGCCTGTGCGTTGGAACTGGGGAGTCCTCTAAAGCGCATCTTCAACCTGAGCCTGGAACAGGGACAGTCCCGAGGCTTTGGAAAACATCTTGTATCACTCCTGTCCCAAAGGTATCACGTCCTAGTGAGCTGAATGACTTCCGCCTGTTGCTCTGACGTCACATCTGATGAAGACAATGGAGCGGCTGCTGCTTCACCACCTGAGGCCACAGGTCCGTCACGCCCTCGACCCTCTACAGTTCGCATACCAGGAGAAGGTGGGAGGAGGATGCCATCATCTATATGCTTCATCGATCCCTCTCCCACCTGGACAGAGGCAGTGGTGCTGTAAGAATTATGTTTTGGACTTCTCTAGCGCCTTCAACACCATCCAACCTCTGCTCCTTAGGGATAAGCTGACTGAGATGGGAGTAGATTCACACCTTGTGGCATGGATTGTGGACTATCTTACAGACAGACCTCAATATGTGCGTCTTGGGAACTGCAGGTCTGACATTGTGTGCAGCAATACAGGGGCACCGGAGGGGACTGTACTTTCTCCGGTCCTGTTCAATCTATATACATCAGACTTCCAATATGACTCGGAGTCCTGCCACGTGCAAAAGTTCGCTGATGACACTGCTATTGTGGGCTGCATCAGGAGTGGGCAGGAGGAGGAGTATAGAAACTAATCAAGGACTTTGTTAAATGGTGCGACTCAAACCACTTACACCTTAACACCAGCAAGACCAAGGAGCTGGTGGTGGATTTTAGGAGGCCCAGGCCCCTCATGGACCCTGTGATCATCAGAGGTGACTGTGTGCAGAGGGTGCAGACCTATAAATATCTGGGAGTGCAGCTGGATGACAAATTGGACTGGACTGCCAATACTGCTGCTCTATGTAAGAAAGCTCAGAGCAGACTATACTTTCTGAGAAGGTTGGCATCCTTCAACATCTGCAGTAAGATGCTGCAGATGTTCTACCAGACGGTTGTGGCAAGTGCCCTCTTCTACACGGTGGTGTGCTGGGGTGGCAGCATAAAGATGAAAGACCCCCACGCATGGACAAACTTGTTAAGAAGGCAGGCTCCATTGTAGGATTAAAGTTGGACAGTTTAACATCTGTGGCAGAGCGACGGGCATTAAGCAAACTCCTGTCAATCATGAAGAATCCACTGCATCCACTTAACAGGATCATCTCCAGGCAGAGGAGTAGCTTCAGTGACAGACTTTTGTCACTGTCCTGCTCCACTGACAGACTGAGGAGATCGTTCCTCCCCCACACTATGTGACTCTTCAATTCCACCCGGGGGAGTAAATGCGAACATTAATTTTATTTTAATTCTTTTCATTTTTATTACTATTTAATTTAATATTGTTTCTTTGTATCAGTATACTGCTGCTGGATTATGTGAATTTCCCCTTGGGATTAATAAAGTATCTATCTATCTATCTATCTATCTATCTATCTATCTATCTATCTATCTATCTATCTATCTATCTATCTATCTATCTATCTATCTATCTATCTATCTATCTATCTATCTATCTATCTATCTATCTATCTATCTATCTATCTATCTATCTATCTATCTATCTATCTATATGGGGTACTGAAATGGGAAAAACAAAATTTCTAAACCTGACAAATTTAAAAGTAAATATTTCGACAAACAAGGGTGAAAGCAGCAGATTTGCTGATTAACACTACTTGTTAGTAAACAATAAATCTTTGTATTTAATGAGCGGTGGTGCTGCACAGAAAGGTGGGAGCTGAGTGAGAAAGACCTTTGCTGATGTTCACCAGTAAGCTCTCTGCCTTGTGGAACTTAGAATTAGTCCATGCCTGAATGAGCATTGGAGTTCTCCTGTTAGGTCACACTGTAAGGAGCTGGTTCTGAACCAGACACCGCAGCTTCTTAGGTGACCACCAGTAATTACCACAGTAATATATGTAAATGGGAATGTTTGTGGCCATGGCATCTCTTAGCAATTTATCTTTATTGTATAGCCCAATTAACAGCACTAATTATAAAACATATTCTTCATCATTCTTTATTGCCATTTTTTCTGAGTTTATAAATATTTAAAGCTGAATGGCATTTGTTGATAGCCATAAACATGATCTACAATACCATTTAACACTAGAATCCCTGAAGCCTACAAAAAAACTCATAATCCCGGGCCATCTTAAATTCCTATGTACCTCTTCTCATCAGCATCTTTTGTTTTGCAAATGTGTCGATCAGCATAAGCAGCAAGCAACTTGCTTTCCCATCCCCCCACCGTTGCAGCTCAACTTGGGCAAAAAGTTCTCCCAGCTCAAGGCTCTTTATCTGCGTGTGAGATGCCTGGAGTTGTTTAGGGTAAATAATATATCTTTATTTGAAACGCATGCTTTTCATGAATGTTCCATGTCTACAACGATCTGTATAAGTGTAGGATGAAAGGAAATGCAAGGCAAAAAATGCTGAGCACTTAACAAAAGCAGAAAATTTTTCCATGTTATACTAATAATGACATGAAGTTTAGAATGTATGAAGACTTTAGTCCAAATATTAAATAAACATGTCCGCTTTTATTCAAGAATATAGCCAAAGTAAAAAAAAAATTTAAAAAAAATCATTCAATTTACATGTTGCTGTCAATGAGGTAAAAACCCAAGCTCAAATGTCAATCGACAGAAAACTGATTTGTCTTCTTGGATGGTGCAGATGTAAGAACTGCTGCCTTATAGCCAAAAAGGTTCCAGGTTCGAGTTTGGGCACTCCACTTTTTGATTAGTGAGATGCTGTTATTATTACTATAATATACAGTGCATCCGGAAAGTATTCACAGCGCATCACTTTTTCCACATTTTGTTATGTTACAGCTTTATTCCAAAATGGATTAAATTCATTTTTTCCTTAGAATTCTACACACAACACCCCATAATGACAACGTGAAAAAAGTTTAATTGAGATTTTTGCAAATTTATTAAAAATAAAAAAAATTGAGAAAGCACATGTACAGACGTATTCACAGCCTTTGCCATGAAGCTCAAAATTGAGTTCGGGTGCATCCTGTTTCCCATGATCATCCTTGAGATGTTTCTGCAGCTTAATTGGAGTCCACCTGTGGTAAATTCAATTGATTGGACATGATTTGGAAAGGCAAACACCTGTCTGTATAAGGTCCCACAGTTGACAGTTCATGTCAGAGCACAAACCAAGCATGAAGTCAAAGGAATTGTCTGTAGACCTCCAAGACAGGATTGTCCCGAGGCACAAATCTGGGGAAGGTTACAGAAAAATTTCTGCTGCTTTGAAGGTCCCAATGAGCACAGTGGCCTCCATCATCCGTAAGTGAAAGAAGTTCGAAACCACCAGGACTCTTACTAGAGCTGGCCGGCCATCTAAATTGAGCGATCGGGGGAGAAGTGCCTTAGTCAGGGAGGTGACCAAGAACCCGATGGTCACTCACTCTGTCAGAGCTCCAGAGGTCCTCTGTGAAGAGAGGAGACCCTTCCAGAAGAACAACTATCTCTGCAGCAATCTACCAATCAGGCCTGTATGGTAGAGTGGCCAGACGGAAGCCACTCCTTAGTAAAAGGCACATGGCAGCCCGCCTGGACAAAGATTAAACTCTTTGGTGTGAATGTGAGGAGTCACATTTGGAGGAAACCAGGCCGGTCATCACCAGGCCAATACCATCCCTACAGTGAAGCATGGTGGTGGCAGCAACTTGCTGTGGGGATGTTTTTCAGCGGCAGGAAATGGGAGACTAGTCGGGATAAAGGGAAAGATGACTGCAGCAATGTACAGAGACATCCTGGATGAAAACCTGCTCCAGAGCTCTTGACCTCAGACTGGGGCGATGGTTCATCTTTCAGCAGGACAACGACTCTAAGCACACAACCAAGATATCAAAGGAGTGGCTTCAGGACAACTCTGTGAATGTCCTTGAGTGGCCCAGCCAGAGCCCAGGCTTAAATCCGATCTGGAGAGATCTTAAAATGGCTGTGCAGCGATGCTTCCCATCCAACCTGATGGAGCTTGAGAGGTGCTGCAAAGAGGAATGGGCGAAACTGGCCAAGGATAGGTGTGCCAAGCTTGTGGCATCATATTCAAAAAGACTCAAGGCTGTAATTGCTGCCAAAGGTTCATCGACAAAGTATTGAGCAAAGGCTGTGAATAGTTATATACATGTGATTTCTCAGTTTTTTTATTTTTAATAAATTTGCAAAAACCTCAAACTTTTTTCTCGTTGTCATTATGGGGTGTTGTGTGTAGAATTCTGATGAACAAAATTAATTTAAAACTTTGGAATAAGGCTGTAACATTACAAAATGTGGATAAAGTGATGTGCTATGAATACTTTCCGGATGCACTGTATAAAATAATAGGGTCGGCATTTCAGAAGGAAAAACTTCCCATCTTGTGAGCAGTGCTTATAAACAGTCCATATATCTCCACACCATGAATTGTTAATAAACACACACAGCCCCCCAGCCTTACCAGAGGCTGTGGTGCGATTTCCTCGGTGCACAGAGTGACTCTTTAGCTGAAAATCGCATTCTGGGACTTTGTCTGAAAGCCAGGTCTCAGCACTCTCTTATTTCCCGCTGCGCTGTAATCCTTAGCTCATCCAGTTTCTTTTCCAGAGATCGCGTGTTGGCTAACAAGAGGCTAGTTAGCGGCGATTGGCTCGCGCAGGCTTTCAGCCTTGCATGGAGCCCTCCCCTCTTGCCTTGCTTGTGTTACCATCTTTGGAGCACTCTCCTGGAGTCAGCTTGGTCACTCGAGCTCAGAGCAACGGGGTCTTCTTGTAGGCTTCAGGGATTCTAGCATTAAGCAATATTTGCATACATGGTCTACCCTTCATCTCACTCTAGCTGAAAGAATTAACATTGTCAAGATGAATATCCTTCCTAACATTTTCTATTTCAAAGTATTCCCATTAGAGCTGGGCGGTATGACCAAACTTCTATATCACGGTATATTTCTAAATTATCCCGGTTTCACGGTATTCAACGGTATTTTTTTCCCATGCATGAGTAGATGTTAACCACATTTTCCACTGCAATTACTGCAGTAGACTGGCTAAGAATAACCTATTCCACTGTCATGAGCATTGTCCATTGTACAAAAACAAAAACATTTTAATGTGCACACAAGTATTAATACAGGTTTGCATGGCCCCATAAAGTGATAGTCTTCAAGGGGGTGGCACTAATGAAGAGAAGGAATCACATTGCATGACAGATGCAGTCAAAATATAGAACCTTTTTATTTAACATATTTTGCAAACAACTTAAACTATATTTTTGACAACATATTTTAAACCATCCAAAGAGGCATTTAGACTTAGTAAAATATCCAGAGTTGCTTGTCAAAAGTTGTATTGCACTGAACATGTCTTAGAAAAGTAATAGTAAATATTTTTTGTAAACCAACTACACTTTCTGTTAATGTTAATCTCTGTCCACTGACACGTTAAAGTGACTTTTTAAACAACTTTACCATCATTAAACTGCATAATATTTAAACAAATAATAATAATAATAAAATAAATAATAGTGCAACTTCCAGTAATAATACTATTACTTCGGGCCCAGATGCATTACACAGTATTCACCAAATAAAAATAAAATAAAATAAAACAAGTGCAACTTGGTGATGACATCTTTACCAACTGAACCATCATTTAGGCATATTGCATAATATGGACCTTGCTTCAAGCTAAGTTATATATATAAATAATAAAACTGCAACTTGCATTCATAATGCTATTTGTGGTATAGCCCTACGGAATTGTAGTAGGGACATACGTACACAGGGAAGAAAAAAACAAACTATACTTCGAGAACAAAGTCAACATTTTGATGCTTATGTCGAGATTAAAGTTGACATTTCCACTTTATTCTCATAGTTTATTTTATAATTAAAGTAGAATTTCGTAAACTAAACTTCATCCTAAAATCAATGTTTAATTTACTAGATTTTCTCAAACCTCGTCATAAGTTAATGTAGCACATTAAATGCTTTAAGTGTTCCCCGTGCCCCCACATGATTAATACATGCTTTAATGTATTTCATCATGAAAATTATATCAAGTATTTATCTTAGCATTCTAAATGTTCAGGGAACAGGAATTTCATGACGTGAATGTATTCTGTGCGGCAATCACTGCCAGCACCTCCTCAGTATAGGAGGAAGTCATTTTAAGAAGCACGTACTGATTTAACATGGCTCGGGGAACACTTAACACAAAGCATTTAATGTGCTATATAACTTATGACAGGGTTTGAGAAAATCTAGTAAATTAAATATTCATTTTACGATGAAGTTTAGTTTACAATGTTCGACTTTAATCTTGACATAAACGGCGAGAATAAAGTAGAAATGTTGAGAATAAAGTCAGCATGTCGTCACACTATTACACACTACCCAGGTACATTACACTGTATTGAAAAAAAATAAAACAAGTACAACTTGTTAGTATAGAAACAGTATTCACACATTTGAACATAATGGTCCACATACGACCTTTTAAAACCAAAGTATCTCCAGGCAATGGACGTGACTCCTTTTTTTTTGGCAAAAGTTCTTCTGTGTCATCATGTTCAACTTTATTGTCAGCTATAGCTTCAGTTTCGGAATGTTCTCTGTCCATTTTCATCCCGCAATACATATACTACCGCATGTACTCCGTTGCATGCCTATTTAGAGGTGTAGCAGTGAAAAAGAGCCCCCCTTGAAAAGTTTCCCACTGTGCCACATTCCGAACGTCGTTTTAGGCAATTTAAACCGGTGTTGTGGTATAAGAAAAATTCATATCTTAACAAAAAAAACAGTTTTCGGTATGAACCGGTATACCGCCCAGCACTAAATCCCATATACATTAATATATTATTTTTAACAAGTTAGATTAAATCATAACCTCATTTATTTGAATTCAAAATATCCACACATCCAAAGGGTGACCCTACAAAGACCTAAGGCAGAATGTGGCGTGACTGTACCTAACTTTCAGCTTTATTACTGGGCTGCAAATATACAAGTAATAAAAACCTGGACTTTGACAGAAATAGATGGACATAAACAGGCTTGGTCCACAATAGATATAAAATCCTGCAGTATTTATATTCTTTGATTTGTACCCCTGGCAGGATCTAATCAATAACATTTTAAAATAAGCACTTATACTGAGGAAAGGGACTCCCCCAAAAAAATCCCCATTATTTTGATTTTTGTTTCTTTTCTACTCTTAAAGTTTTACTCTGGCTGTTGGCCTTGCTCTCTTTCTCATGGGTGAGGGTTGATTTGAACTTAGTTTTGTCAGGTTTGACTTGCTTGTCTGGAATGTTACTTGCGTTTAATAAATTAAATAAAGTGTTAAAAATAAAAAAATTATAAATTTAAAATAAAATCTACAATGCAATAAAGTGTGCAGAAAGTAAAATGGGTCTAAATAGTTTCTGAATCCAGTGTGTGTTTGTGTGTTTATTTTAAAAGTAAGTTAGATCTTTTTCTTGGTGACGGTCAGAATTAGATATATAGAAATGAACCAAAGCATTTATTTTATTGGCTTTTGAGTAAGGGGTGAGGATATGTTTTAGTAAAATCCATACATAAACTCTTTTTAACAGTCATTTCTTTCACCTCCTTTAGTTTTATGTATCCCCAGCTCTTGCCACATTTGTACTGAGCATCATACCACCTCTTGCTGTTGTAACAATATTCTATGGAAGATATCTTCGCAAATTGTCTCGTATGACTCAGGATTCACTGGCACATGCCACACAGGTATGTTCTATTAATTTTTCTACCAGTTGAATTGATAAAGATAACAAAAAGTGATAATTGAAATATATTTAAGCAATGTAGGAAATTGTGCTAGAAGTGGAATATTATTTAATACACAATAAATCATTTCATTTGATTATCAGTATTTAATAGTGTCACAGCTGTTTATCCATCCAGCATGGATGAGGGTGGAAAATGAGGAAAATCTGGAAGGTTCTTTTTAACAAAGTTCCTGATTTGAAGATAGTGAAAGAAATGTGTAGCTGGAATGTTAAATTTGGAATGTAATTGTTCATAGGAAGCAAAGACGTTGTCTATATAAAGATCTCTAAGCAAGTTAATTCCAAATTTTTTCCAGATATTAAAAACTGCATATGTTTGTGAAGGTTGAAAGAGGTGGTTCTCTTGCAGAGGTGCCACAGATAAAAGCTTCTCTGTCTTAAAATGCTTTCTACACTGGTTCCAGATTCTAAGTGAGTGGAGCACAATTGGGTTATTTGTATATTGCCGATAGCGTGTGTTTATTGGAGCACAGAGCAAGGAATACAAAGAAGTACTGCAGGATTTTACTTCTATTGCGGTCCAAGCCTGTGTATGTTCTTCTATTTGTGTCCAGGTTCTTATCGCCTGTATATTTGCTGCCCAGTAATAAAACTGGAAGTTAGGTAGAGCCATGCCGCCTTCTGCCTTTTGTCTTTGTAAGGTCGCTCTTTTGATGCGTGGATGTTTTGAATTCCAAATAAATGAGGTTATTGTTGAATCTAATTGCCTAAAGAATGATTTATTAATGTATATTGGGATGTTTTGAAATAAAAAAAGGAGTTTAGGAAGAATATTCATCTTAACAGTGTTAATTCTTCCAGCTAGTGTGAGATGAAGGGTTGACCATCTATGCAAGTCTTGTTTAATTTTTTCCATGCAGACGACGAAATTTTGTTGATAAAGAGCTTTATGTTTACTTGTGATGTTTACCCGAGGTATTTAAACTGTTCTGCAATGATAAAAGGTAGGGTTTCTAATCTAATATTATATGCTTGAGAATTCACTGGAAAGAGTACACTTTTATTCAGATTAATTCTGAGACCAGAGATCTTTTGAAATTCTGTGAGTGCTGCTAAGACTGCAGGCACAGAATTTTCTGGGTCTGATATATACAGTACCATGTCATCTGCATATAATGAGATTTTCTGTTCCAGTCCTTCTCTGCTAATCCCCTTTATCTGATCAGTATTTCGACAATGTATTGCCAGTGGTTCAATGGCAATCGCAAACAGAAGCGGTGACAAGGGCATCCTTGTCTAGTGCCACGTTCTAGTTTAAAGTAGTCTGAGCAAATGTTGTTGATACAAACTGAAGCTTCTGGGTTTGTATACAGTAATTTAATCCATGCACAAATGTTTGGGCCAAACCCAAACTTCTCAAATGTAGTAAAAAGGTATTTCCATTCAATCATGTCGAATGCTTTTTCTGCATCCAATGATAATAATATTTCTGGGGTGTTTGATTTAGTTGGTGAGTATATTACATTAAACAGGTCGAAGATTTGAAGATAAGTGCCGGCCCCTAATAAATCCAGTTTGGTCTTGTGATATTACCGAGGGGAGCACTTTCTCCATCCTTCTGGCTAAGATTTTAGAGAGTATTTTAACGTCGTTATTCAGAAGTGAAATTGGTCTGTATGATGCACATTGTAATAAGTCCTTATTTTGTTTTGGAAAGACAGTGATTAGTGCTTGGCGAAAGGTTTGTGGAAGAGATTGGTTATCTCTGGCTTCTGTAAATGTTGCTAATAGGAGGGGAGCTAGCTGAGCGGAGAATTTCTTGTAAAATTCTGCAGGGTAGCCATCAGGGCCTGCTGCTTTCCTGCCTTGGAGTGACTTTATAGCATCTAGTAATTCTGATAAGCCAGAGGTTTATCAAGTTCCTCCGCACTAAAAGCGTCTATTTGTGGTATCTGTAATGTATCTAGAAATGCATTAGATTGTGTATTGTCTTCTTTAAACTCAGTAGTATATAGGGATTTATAGTAGTCTCTGAAAGTGTGCATTATATTTTTGTGTTCGATGATTTTATCTCCGTTCGTGTTGGTGATTACCGAGATTGCGTTGCGCACTTCTTGCTTGTGAATTTGTTGAGCTAAAAGCTTATTAGCTTTCTCTCCATGTTCATAATAATGATGTCTGGATTTGTAGATTAGTTGTTCAGTTTCTTTAGTTGTCAAGAGGTTTAATTCTGAATGTAGAGCCTGCCTCCTCTATGTAGAGTCTCGCTTGGTAGTCTGGCGTGTTCTTCATCTATTTTAGTAATTTCGCTTTTTATCTCTGCTACTTTCTTGGCTTCGGATTTATTTCTGTGGGAAAGATATGAGATAATCTGACCTCTTAAGAAGGCCTTAAGAGTTTCCCAGAGTAGTCCTGCAGAGATCTCGGGTGATATATTTGTCTCTAGAAGATTTCAACCTATTTAACCTGAGCAGTACTTCTTCCTCTACATATTCTAAATTCCTCATTACCTCCTGAATCTTGCTCTGTCACACCCACCACCTGTATGTTCTCTTTCACCACATCCATAGACCTCCTCTTAGGCCTTCGTCTTTTTCTCTCATCTGGCACCTCTCTTCCTAGCATCCTTCTCGCAATATACCCAACATCTCTCCTGTGTGCATGTCCATACCAACAAAATCTTGACTCCCTAACTTTGTCTCCAAATCATCCAACCTGAGCTGACCCTATACTGTACTTGTTCCTAATCCTCTCAGTCCTTGTCACCCCCAGGGCAAATCTTTAACTCTGCCACCTCCAGCTCTGTGTCCTATGTTTTTATCAGTTCCACCTTCTCCAACTCATATAACATACCAGTAGCTGGACTCACTACTGTCTTGTAGACCTTCCCTTTTAATCTTGCTGGTACCCGTCCATCACAAATCACTCTTGACACTCTTCTCCACCCGCTCCACCCTGCCTGCTCTCTCTCTCTCTTTAACTCTTTTCCAAACTCCCCATTACTCTGTACTGTTGATCCCAAGTATTTAAACTCATCCACCTTCGCTAACTCTATTCCCTGCATCCTCACCATTCCTCTGACCTCCCTGTCGTTCACACACATGTATTCTGTCTTGTTCCTACTGACCTTCATTCCTCTCCTTTCCAGGGTCTCCTTAGCCTGCTCCAAACTTTTATTACAGTTCACAATGTCATCCGCAAACATCACAGTCCACACGGGCTCCTGTCTAAACTCCTCTGTCAACCTGTCCATCATCACTGCAAGTAAGAAAGGGCTCAAAGCCAATCCTTGATTTAATCCCACCTCAATCTTAAACACATCCATCACTCCTACAGCAGACCTCATCACTGTCTCACTTCCCTCATATACAGTATATCCTGTACCACTCTTACATACTTTTCTGCCACTCCTGACTTCCTCATACAAAAGCACATCTCCTCTCTAGGCACACTGTCAGATGCTTTCTGTAGGTCCACAAAGATACAATGCAACTCCTTTTGGCCTTCTCTATACTTCTCCATCAACACCTTCAGAGCAAACATTATCTGTTGTTTTCTTTCCTGGCATGAGACCATACTGCTGCTCGGCAATCATCACTAACCTAACTTCTGTGCCTGATCATTTTTATACCTCCTAAAAAATGTGTATCCCTCAATGCTGTACTCATCCCCATCTTTTTTTATTTAGTATGTGTTACTTATTTTACTTTTGCATTTAAACATTGGGTTAGAATTTACATTACTATGCATTTTTATTATACACTACTGATTGTTCGGTTATGTACAGTTCTAAATCTGGCCTGTCCCCCCATTCCCTAGTTTATACAGTCCTTGACTAACCTATTCATATGCCTCTCCAACACATTGGCAGAACAGGTCCCATCTGTTCCAACAAGAGTCCCAATGCCCCATAACCCTATAGCTTTCTACTCTACGCCAAGATTTGAGTTACGTGTTAAGCCTTGTAATCTCCTCAGTCTTAACTGGATTGACCTTGACAAAATCTAAAATGGTACCCGACAGTCTTACGTTTGAAATTTGTAATTTTTATGGAAGGAGGTCTTAGAGGGATAGGACCACCAGTAAAGAATCAAATAAATAAATATCATATTCATGATCTGCAGCCTCTGAATAATATAAAACAACATTCCACATGCCTATATTACGAATCCCTATATTTTTAAAGATTTATTACTTATAGTTTTACATTCAAAGGAATGGCCTTTCAATCATCCTTGGACTTTTCGCAACAACTTCACAATCTTTTTGGAGGCATAGTGCTATGGAAAAATGATAGAAGTTGACTGAACCATAATATGTGAACCAACAAGTACACTCCACAGCGGCCAGCAGGTCAAGCTCCACCCCATTCGTCAAGCTGCTGTATGGACAGTCGGAATAGTCTCTCAACACTAGTTCAATACTGTCAAAATGAGTGGGACTGTGATTGTGCATCTTCAACATTTAACCCTGCCCTGAACACCAAGTTGTACTATTTTCCACAGGCTATAGGGAAATTTACTACAAATGACTGCAAAGATGGTCAGGTTTTAGTACTAGTGGACCACATTTAAAAATCTTCTTTATTTACATAACTGCAATCTTTATATGCACACATTTTTGTAAAGTAATTCAGGAGGAGCCTGTATGCAGTATACATAATTTGAAGCATCTGTAGAATTTTGTTTTTACTTTGACATCATAATGCGTCTTTTTTCTTTTTTTTCCTATGAGAAACACAAAATTAAATATTTTAAAATTCCATACCATCTGCCCAAGTCTCTCTATCATTGCATTTATTTTCTATATCTAATTTATTTGGTATAAGGCTGGGGACAGCAACAGAATCAAGACACCGGGAGAAACTCAAACACATATTTACACTATAAGTCTGAAGTTTTACATACAGTCATATGAAAAAGTTTGGGAACCCCTCTTAATTCTTTGGATTTTTGTTTATCATTGGCTGAGCTTTCAGAGTAGCAACTTCCTTTTAATATATGACATGCCTTATGGCAACAGTAGTATTTTCAGCAGTGACATTAAGTAATCAGCATTGAACAGTTACACACATTCAAATCAGCAAAATTACAAGGGTACCCAAATTTTTGCATAGCCAGTTTTTCACATTTGATTTAATTTCATACAACTAAATGCTGCTCACTAAAGATTTGTTCAGAAAATACCTCAGTGCTCAGATGTTCCTAGCAAATGAAAGACATACCACTGTTATCTTTTTGTTGAAAGTAGAGTAAATTATTATGCAGGCTGAGAGGGGTTCCCAAACTTTCCCATATTACTGTATGAAATGAAAAACTGTGCTGAGGAGATGAATGGTTTGCACAGTCTGAAAATGCATAGTGATAGCAAAGTACTTGTAGGATTCTGCTAAAATGTATCAATTACAAATACGATTAAACTTCCTGAGCATAATCTTTCCATTAAATTTGAAATGATGACACTGGCTTGTTACCAGGTCTTAGTCAGTAGTCTTACGAAGCACCTTTAAAAGAAATTTCAAGTGCTTTATAGCATCTGTAACATATTTTTCCTGCAACTCTGCAGTGGGCATCTAGTTTCTTCTTGGTACATCTTTATTTAGTAAAGAGTCTGAGGTTTGTCTGCTATAGTATATTTAATACCATACTAAACAAAGAATTTATAAAATATGCACTGTTTCAGTTATCACAATAATGTTTTTTTTGACAATTCAATATTAAATCTTTGTTTGACAAAAATTTAAATAGTTTATTTATAAAATAGTGTGCCTTGGACAAAATAAACTGATCTTTTTAATTGGCTGGTATGGTAATTGTTGGCTAGCCCAACATATAGCAATGTGGTATAGTGGTTAAGACTTTGAAGTATGGACTAACCCTGAGGATGTGGAATCAAATTAGTAATTTAAGGTTTTTACTATAAATATTTTTTAACTTAAATATATATTAGTGTGCAGTTAAGTTTAATCCATTTATTCAGAGTAGCAAATATAGACACAGACTGGGAAATCTAGAAATGAAAAGCCGATCACTCATCACAGAGGCGAAAATATGGCATTTCTTCACTGAACCACTGTTAATAACCAGTTTATTCTGATAGCTCTGAAATATTTACTAGGTTATTCATTTATTTGCTTGCTTATTTATTTTATTTTTCTGATATTGATTTGGATATTTTCTATGACTGCATACTATAGATGTTCAATTTATTAGAGCATTAGAACACTCTATCGAGAACAGGCTATTCATTCCAACATAACATGCCAGTACTACTCACTTAATCCTTGCAAAATAACATTGAATCTAGGTTTGAAAGTCCATAAAGTTATACTGTTGACCACACCAGTGATATTTTCATAAGAAAACCGAGAACTAGAACTAAAAAGAATGAGAACTGAAAATAAGTCAAACAAAGAAACTAAAACTAAATAAAAATAAAAATTAGTGATATGTGAATGAACTAAAACGAGAACGAAAATTGAGAAAAACGAAAAAAACAGTTCAGTCGTGCAGAGGGGTTGTTTGTAGGACGCCCTGAGCATTCAGTTACATTGCGCTATTCACTATGCATTAATCTTGCAAGTTGGGCTTACTATAGTCACGTGGCACAACTTCCATAAAGGACCGTTGTTTGTTTGCTGAGCACATTTGGCTTGTCGAGTTGAAGCAGTAAGCACTTGTGGTTGACGATGGCGAGTTTTGCACAGATGTTTACAGGTAAAACACGAGAAATTAATGTGTGAAAATACTTTAATTATAGACCAGATGATAATAAAAGCAAATCTAGTGTGCGAGAAAAAGTAAAAAGTCTCAGAGTTTCAGTGCAGGGCCAGCTGGATCAGTACTTAGTGGTAGTCCAGCACTTCTCTGGCACCATGACTGCACTTCATACAGGGAAATGCAGTCTCACCTGTCATCATGAAAAGTAAAAAAATAAAAAAAAACTAACAGAAAATAAGTTTGTCCACTGGTCTGTGCTATACATTTGTTTTCTGTATGATTCTAATAATTTAGATTTAATTTTATATAGTCAAAATCACTGAATTTGCACATTTACTGATCAAATATAGCAGAGAAATGCAAGGCATGACAGCAATGAGACGAGTCTCACCTTCCCTCGGACTGCGCTATCCTTTACACACTGGGTTGATGCAGGCAATTGGTGTGTGCCTGTTGCTGTCTTTCTGTATGTTACCAATATAATGTTTGCACACGCGTTTATTATACACCCTGACTTTCCGCAGTCTGGCTGTTATATTTAATGAATGTGTGTGACATATCTAGTCTCGCTGATCGGACATAAAACATCAGTGAAAAGGCACAAGGTGAGGCAGACCGTAACCGTGCCACACTGATTGAGCTGGATGTGAGCCCAACAGGTGCTTGTTGCTGCTGTTCTTCTACGCAGAGGCTATAGGCGCCAATAAATTAGCGATATCAGAAAGTCAAGTGCACTGCAGCAGTCCGTTTATTTTTATTTTTTGTTCTGACTGACTGTCAAAATGGAAGATTAAGACTTTTAAAACTAAAGGAAAATAAGGAGGACTTTTACAAGAAAGTGACAAAGATTTTCATGGAGAAGGATAGGCGCATGGACTTCATTTACAAATAAAGGTAAGACCATAAACGGTTTTCAATATTATAAAAAATGGGATCAGACTAAGAAAAAAAAAATCCAATATTTAAAAAGTAAATTTTGACCTTAAATAAAACATTTTGTTTTTCTTGTTATCCTTTTTTGTTGTATTAAAACTGATTAAAGCATCAGAATTAAAAGCTTTTAAAAACAACTAAATATTTCAATCAAGGTTAAAATTGAAATCCGTTTTTTTTGTACACCACTCAATACTTTCATTTGTATTGAATGAGTATGAATTGTGAAATTGCAATGGCAAATTAAGAACACATGGAGGGTGCAGAGCAAATGCACTCTCTCTATCACCACTATAAATGTAATGTTCTTTCTTAGGCAAATATATGCCTTACCTGTCTGAGTGTCAAGATTGCTGATGAGTGTAACTCTGACTGTGAAAGAGTCAGTACCTCACCGCACGTCGCTGCTTCAGTACTGCCAGCAGAAGTCGTCAGCGTACGGTCTGCTGGCACCAGTGCCCGAGGACCTTGTCTGTGCACCTACATTACAGGCGGTCGTTAAGCAAAATATTTTCACTATGTGGCTATCTGTGCAATGGATGTCATTTCAGCATGAACAAACCCCTTGAAATGCATGCTTGTTTAAAGCTTAACAGCAATGTGCTTGCACAGACTGGTTTCTTGGGTTGAAACATTTGATCTTGTTGACTATACTCATTAGGCCACTTCATCCATTTGATCATTGATAGTCAAGTAGTGTTTAACAGCATTATGAACTGTGAGGGTATTTTATTGAATGAAACATAATTTGCATTGAAATATGTCTAGGCCAACATTTGCGGTCTTGCAACAGAAAAAAAAGATAAAATTGTACTAATATTATGTGATAAAGCCAGAACTAAATGAAATAAAAATTAATTAAAAAATATATATTGTTGACTCCACTTAAAACTAGAATGAATTAAAAAATTATTTTACAAAATAAAATCAAAAACTACAATTAATATCAGATCTGAAATATCACTGGACCACACTACTTGGTCATTTATTCCATGTGTCTATGGTTCTCTGTGTGAAGAAAAACTTCCTAATGTTTGTACCAAATTTACCTTTAACAAGTTTCCAAGTGTGTTCCCATGTTCTTACTGAACTTGTTTTAAAGTAATCATAATCTCCTGTAGCCCGAGAATCATTCTAGTTGTTGTTCTCTGGACTTTTTCTAGTGCTGTTATATCCTTTTTGTGAACTGGAGACCAAAGAGGTTTTCTTTATCTTTCTCTTTCTCATTTTAAAATTTATTTAGAATTTCACTATTCTGATTCACTTTACCTCCTCCTAGTCTATTCCTTTACTACAAAAGTATTGAAAAAATCTCTTTAGTTCATCTTTAAATGTATCTGCTATATTCCTCCCTAACTGCCTTTCATCTTCCTTAATATCCTTCTTAGTGGTTGCCTCATGCTCTCATACACCCTGCAGGTCACATTGGACTTATTAGTCTTATATGTCTTATACAGTACAGCTGCTTTTTTACCTTTGAAGCTTTGTTAACAAATCTTTGTTAACCAAGTGCAGAGTTTTTTTATTTCCTATTAATTCCAAATTTTGAAATGTACTTGTTCTGCATTATATATAAAACATTTTTAAACCTGTTCCACTGCTCCCAGACTATCTCTACAGTTAAAAGCATATTCCAGTTTTATCCCTTTTAGACACATGGCCCAGGTACAACTAATTATTTATTACAACACAGGCCAACTAACTCCTCCTCCAGTTCTAAGACCCTGAGCTTGAGGTGCCAGATGAACTGGGCATTTCCTGCAGACATAGCTCTCATGGAAGACTGATTTCTCCAAGCTATTCTCCATAACTTCCAAGATCCAACAGAAGTTGCACTGGGCTGGCCTCACTAATAAAATTTGACTTTGGATTACTTAAACAGTTTATCCTTTTTATTAAATTTAACATAAATGGTAAAACTAAATAATTAAAGCTAAGAAAATAAGATTAAAGAACTGCTATGGTTGTTTTATTCCTTCGGGCCATTCATTTCCTTTAATATTTCCCCCCTCTAGATAGATAGATACTTTATTATTCTTTATTAAACTTTATAAATAATGCTGTTTGTCTTTTTTGAGGTTAACTTTACTTTTCTCTGTCTGTTCTCATAATTTTGTGCCCCTCTTATTCCTTACATACAAGCCCTCCACTCACACCATTTGTTTTCCTTTTTATTAATAAAGTTAATTAATTGCTCTGCTTTCCTGACTGCTAAGAACTGTTCAATATAGTAAACATTTTACCCCCTTCTTCCTTCTAGGTAAGAAAACTTGCTTACTGTTTCTACAGCCACTTATGCCTAATGAGTTTTTTCTCATTTAATGCCTGTCTATGTCCTGCACAGCCCCTTTCTTAACTGCTTTGTAGTCGGCCTCCTACTTAAAACGAACGCTTTCTTAATTATGAACACATGTGCCTTAGCATCAGCACTAGTGGAAAGCTTCACTGTAAGAGAGTTGTGGGGCTCTCTCAAGATATTCTTTATATGCCTGTACATTTTCCCACTAAGGCATCACTGTTATTCAAACTATTTGATGCTGTGACACTGGTTAAATTATTATATTGACTATTTTCAATAGATTAGCTTTGAATATTTAATTAATATATTTTGCCTGATGGTGAAAGTAGGACCTGACTTGTGCATACATAATAATGTCATACATCTATATAAGTGCAATGGGAAACTACAGGTACTATAATATTTCTTTAAAGTTAATTTATAACTCACTTTTTAAATAATTTCCAGTTTTAAATAGTATTTTTAAATGTCTAAAACATGTCTAAAGAATGGATTTTTCAGCAAGTTTTAGTGCCAAACATAATGATTGTGAATATTAACTTTGTCATTCTTCATCTTCCCAATATGAAATATATATGGGTTTGATGTTTAGTACATTGTCTTGTTCTGTTTCTTACAGTAGTAGAAATCTTGTTTTTGATTTGTTATATATTTGGTTGATTTGATTTTCTAATCTTTTCTTTTTGAGTGTTCTTTGGGTAATCCTGTTTCTTTTGAAATAACTAAGGTATACATTTCAGGTGTGAATATAATAGCCTACAGTAAGTATGTGAGTGAGTGAATGTTACCTATAGCAGTACTTGTTGACGCTATGGTCCTTTACTCCCTGCAAGTCTGGGTTCTGCAAAAAATAGAGGGGCAAGTTCTACAATCATGCTTTTAGTATTGCTTATTGTGGAATGTATATTATACATGTATGTTTATATATTTATTTTAGCTAGCTGAAGAGAGGATTGGAAATCTTAGAACAGTTCGAGCTTTCGGAAAAGAGTTTTTTGAAGTGGAGAAGTATGCCCAAAAGATTAACTATGTACTTCACCTTGCGAAAAAAGAAGCTATAGTACGAGCAGGATTCTTTGGAGCTGTGAGTATTAAAGAAATAATTTTTAAACATTTTTTAAACTTCATTTTTATTGATGAATGTATTATTTTACAAATTAAAATGTTAATGTTTACTCATTTCTAAAAATACAGAGGACTGCTTTTTCATGAGAATCTATTCGCAGTTTACAGTTAACTATAGACGAAAGTAGGGTGAAATGACACCCTTTATTGGCTAACTAAATAGATTACAAATCCAAGTTTTCAAGGCTGCTAAGGCTCCTTCATCAGGCAAGGTGTAACAAAGAAACTGAAAAGTACTCTCGCTTATATGCCTGATGAAGTGACCTTAGCTGCCTCGAAAGCTTGCAACTCTACTGCTACAGTTAACTATAGACAGATGCCATAATATAGCTAAACTGATGTGAATCTTGGAAAACTCTTTACACTAAAAACCTTGAACGACAGCACTGCAATACTTGAATGCCTAGGTACCTAACATGTACAGTGCTTCATGTACCGTGAAGAAATGAAAGCTAAAATTAATTAAAAAAAAATCTATGAAAAAATATTGAAGAAAAGTCTTATTTTCCCTGACATTAGTTTTACATGAACTGATGAACAATGTTTTTGAAATACTAATTAGTCAATATATTAAGGTCTCTGAGCTGATGCTTTTGGTACTTTGTATGAAGCAGTGTTTTCTAATGGTTATGGAAAACTGTTCAAGTTCCAGTTATGCCTTCTCTTCCTTTCTCCTCATTTCAGATTAACAGCTGTCATCACTCCTTCTTACTTTGTTTTCTGTATATACCCTTTAGAGCACACTCCTGAAAAAAATTATGTTGGACCAACATAATACATTCAATATTCATGTCCACTTAGGCGGCACGGTGGCACAGTGGTAGCGCTGCTGCCTCACATTTAGGAGACCCGGGTTCACTTCCCGGGTCCTCCCTGCGATGGAGTTTGCATGTTCTCCTGCGGGCTTCTCCAGGCGCCGGTTTCCTCCCACAATCCAAAGACATGCAGGTTTGGTGGATTGGCGATTCTAAATTGGCCCTAGTGTGTGCTTGGTGTGTGGGTGTGTTTGTGTGTGTCCTGCGGTGGGTTGGCACCCTGTCCAGGATTGGTTCCTGCCTTGTGCCCTGTGTTGGCTGGGATTGGCTCCAGCAGATCCCCGTGACCCTGTGTTCGGATTCAGCGGGTTGGAAAATGGATGGATGGATGTGCACTTACTGCATACATTCTTTAGATACGTCTTTCAAAAGAGTCAAAATGTTAGGCAAAATACTAGTATCCAGGACATGACACCAAGTAGTAACAGCCTCAAATAAATTTGAAATCTACCCATCAGTTATTAGACCTACCATCAAAATCTCCTGGAATGTATGAGGTATTGATTAAACTGAGTATAAGTAAAGTAACGGCTATTTAAAAAAAAACCTTACACCACAGCTGTGATAAACCAACATTTTTCATGAAAACCATCAAACTTGACAGGTATTGTATATTCATCATTTTTAACACCAAGATCTTACTGTCTCATCATGAGTTAGGCAAAAGATTTATTTATTTATTTATTTTTATTTTTCTACTCTATCCTCATTTACTTTTTGGTTAATAACATCCTTACTTACTACAGTAGACTTTCAGTGATTTTAAACTGACAAGGTATGGAATGTCCTGTTAACACTTATCTGCATAGTTGAACCAGTCTGGGACCCCTTATCTGCATAGCTGAACCAGTCTGGGACCTGAAATTATACAAATACTTGTAGTGTCAGACTATTTTTGGTTTTTAGTAAAACAAATGGTTTATTTCTAGTAAAAATTATAAAAACAGAAAATGTTTTTAATACCTTGGCTGCATTGTCTTGACCACTATTTAAATTAAACTGTACATAAACGTATTGCGTGTTAACTGCATCAGTTAGTCTGTTTACATAAGCCTGAATTAACTTAGCCTATCAGGATTTTACAATTCAAAGAAGATAGAAGACTTCAATATCAGTTGAATATACTGTACAGTATATACTGTACTGTATAGTATACAGTACTGCAAGTGGCTACTCCGCAGTCTACTTTAGTACATATTTTTTATGTATGACTGAAATTTGGGCTCTGACTAGGCTATTGTAAGACTCTCTTTTTTTTTAAACCATTCCTTATATATTTGAAATGACTTGAAGATGATTGGGTATTAGCATTAGTGGCACAATCTCACATGATGCTCTGTTTATGTCTTGCATTTCAGTGTAATTTTTGTTCAGTTTCAGTATCTGCTGTGAGAATAACTGTAACTGTGATTGTGAGTCACCAATACCCAGCTCTGTCTTCATAGTCATACCAAGTAGACAATCTTGCAGTCTGCAGCTTTTTGATGACTTGTAATTACAAGTTCACTCATTTTCACAGCAGATAGCACAATCAAATAACAAGTAGACTGAACCAGAAGCATGTAAGCACAAAACATCAGGTTGTCTAAAATACTGCATCTGCTCTGAGAATGAATGAAGACTACGATTTTGAGTTACCAATCCCCAGCTTTACTCCAAATTGTGGAATGACCACGAAGTCGGCTGGGTGTCTGCCTTAGTGACACAATCTCAAGTCATTCTAACTGCATATGCTGTGAGTGTGTTCATGTGCTGAGTTTCAGTCAACTTGTCATTTAGATTGTTTGCGTATCTTCTTATAATATGTTATAACTTCTTGCTCCCTGATATAAGCATGGAAGTAGAGAAAAAAGTCTCCTACCTCAAAATAACATTTTTTTCCACTCTTCAAAAATTTGTTTTCTTCCCATTGTAACCAGTTGGGGACACCACTGAGTCCCGAATCCAGAAATGCCCAACACAGTCGTAGGTTCAAATAAAGTAATTTTATTTCACAGCATATTTCACAGCCAGTAAATACACAGTTCCAAGACAAATTGGAATTTTTTCTCTCTCCTTCCTCTCTCCTCAGGGAGTCGGAACCCAGAGGCATTGGGCCTATATTAAACCAGACCTGGGAACACTTCTGGTACATAGTGTGTCCTGTTAGAAGCACTTCTGGCTCCTGTAGGAACCTCCTGAGGTTCTCCTCCTCAAATGGCATCCAGGGACCCCAACAGGGCTGCACATCATTTTTTTTTTATCCAGCTGAAATGCCATTGAATGTCCACCATGACACCTACACCATCAAAACATTTTCTTCCATCAAAAGTGTTTTTAAGTAGAGGGAGAAAAACATTTCTCTCACCAAAAAGAAAAACGCATTCTCTGATCATTTTTTTTCCTTTCATCAAACAATTTTCTTTAACATTCTTTTTTTTTTTCTCAACCATGTTCCTTTAGGGGCTCCATAGCTTTCCATGGTAATTCCTTTCTATAAAAGAAAAAAAAGATTCATGAAGATGATACAAGTGCAACTGATTTTATTTGGAGATAATCACAATCACTTTAGCTAGTGTCAGGTGAAGACAAATGACATTCTACGTGATTTAGTATATGATTAGTTAAATCTGAACGTAGTTGTATTTCATATTATAAAAGCCGTGCTCACTAATGCAACTATCCATCCATCCATCCATTTTCCAACCCGTTGAATCCGAACACAGGGTCACGGGGGTCTGCTGGAGCCAATCCCAGCCAACACAGGGCACAAGGCAGGAACCAATCCCAGGCAGGGTGCCAACCCACCGCACTAATGCAACTAAGTCATTGAAAGTTTTTTATCATCTTTCTGGAAAATGATCCATTTGATTTTTACCTAAATATTTTTGTTGCAAAAACATACAATATATTATTATATCTTGTGACACATGTGCTCATGGGAGGCAGCTAAAGGGCTCAAAAGAAAGTAATTCCCTGTCAGAGCAGCAGGTGGCAGAGGGCGCTAATCCTTTCTCTTATCTCCCCACAGACTAAATGCGGGAAATTTTGTCATGTTTCTGTGGTAGAAATTTAACATCTTGTGAGGTTTCTGAACTCTTTTGGGACCCAAAAAATGGGACAACATGCTGAAGTGCGTCCTGAAGCATGATTACCGCATCTGTGGAAGATTGATTGTCTGTTGCTGGGGCAATTACAGCCTCACGGCACTGCAGCGGAGCACAGCGGAAGCAAAATCCAAGCCAATCGTGGTCATGCTGTAAGTGCCTGTAATCAATGGGTGATCCAAGGAACATTATAATTGCAGGGAGAGTATTACTTGGCCACTAACCTGGCCATGACCCTGCCTGACTGACTGCGTTGTCTGTATATAGGAGAGTGGTAGATCCTGCTCCAATAAATAAGCGTGCTGTTCCTGTTTCAAGCTAAATAAAGCTGGTTTTGCTAAAGTACTGAGACTCAGCCTCATGTTTTGGGGTGCAAGACAGGGAGTCATGTGTCACATCTTATTAAAAATAAATACACTGGAACCTCGGTTCACGAACTTCTCGGTACACGTGCAACTCGGTTCCTGACCAAAAAGTTCGCCAAACTTTTGCCTCAGTTCACGACCACACACTCTGTATACGTACAAGCCAGTTTCCCTTTTGGTTTGTGCGCGCCGATGATTTCCACACGTGTTGCATTGTTCTCGGTCAGACGTGCATGCTTGCACGTGCGTGCATGCTTTCGCTGTCAACTCTTTGTGCTCTATTCAATTTCCCTTCCGGTTTGTACACCCCGATTACTGTATTTAAGTACGTGTTGAGCCGCTCCCTGTTCATTGTCTTAGTCAGACGTGCGTGCTTTACCTGTGATGTCATTGTGCTCTACGGTATTTTTTGTGCTTTTGCAGTTAACCATGGCTTCTAAGCAAGTGAAAAGTGGTGAGAAGAAAGTTTTGAAGAAAACTGAAATCGAAGTAAAGAAAGAAATTATTGAAAAGTTTGAGTGTGGCGTTCGTGTTACTGATCTTTCCGCCGAGTACAAGAAGTCAAAATCTACGATTTTCTAAAGCAGAAAGAATCTATTAAAGCAGCTGATGTTGCAAAAGGAGTTGCAGCGTTAACCAGGCAGAGGCCTCAAGTGCTGGAAGAGGTGGAAAAACTGTTGCTAGTGTGGCTGAACGAGAAGCAACTTGCAGGGGATAGCGTAAGGGAGGCAATGTTATGCGAGAAAGCCAGGAAGACTCATGGCGATTTGCTGCAAAACTGTTCTTCCACGAGTGCTGAAAGTGAGGAATTTAAAGCCAGTTGAGGATGGTTTGAAAAGTTTCGCAAAAGAAGTGGCATTCATAGTGTGGTAAGGCATGGAGAGGCTGCTAGTTCCGACGCTCAAGCTGTGAAAGAATTTGTGAAAAACTTCACAAAATTAGTGGAGGACGAAGGCTACATCCTGCAAGTCTTCAACTGTGACGAGACCGGATTGTTCTCGAAGAGGACCTACATTACCCAGGAAGAGAAGGATATGCCCGACCATAAACCAATGAAGGACAGGTTAACCATTTTGCTGTGTGCTAACGCAAGTGGCGACGTAAAAATCAAGCCACTACTCGTTTACCAATTTGAGAACCCTTGTGCTTTCAAGCAGCACAATGTAAACAAAGCCAGACGGCCTGTGATGTGGCGGGCAAACACGAAGGGGTGGGTCACAAGGACCTTGTTTTTGGAACGGGTGCACGAGGCTTTCACTCCCGCCGTGAAGTGATATCTCAAAGAGAATAACTTGCCTAAAAAATGCCTTCTTCTGATGGACAATGCACCGGCACACCCTCCAAATTTGGTTGATGATATGGTCGAGGAGTATGACTTTATTAAGGTCATGTTCCTCCCCCCCCAACACGACTCCTCTTCTGAAGCCCATGGACCAGCAGGTTATTTCAAATTTCAAGAAACTGTACACCAAAGGACTATTCATCGGGTGTTTCCATGTGACCAAGGAGACTTCTTTGACCCTGAAAGAGTTCTGGAAGCACCATTTTAATATCGTTCATTGCATCGGCCTCATTGATAAAGCCTGGGAAGATGTCATACACTGCACATTGATCTCGGCCTGGCAGAAACTTTGGCCTAAATGCATTCCTGAACAGGTTTTAGAAAGCTTTGAGCCTCCTGTTGTGGATGAGATTGTGTCCATGGGCAAGAGCATGGGTCTTGAAGTGGACAATGAGGACATCAAGGAGCTGGTCCTGGATCACAAGGAGGAGCTGACGACGGAGGAACTCGCTGAACTCCAGCAGGAGTTTAGGTTGCTCACCGAGGAGCAGTCCTCCGGGGAAGAAGAGGAAAGGACGGTTATAAAAAGTGATGCGATAAAAGCCATCATGGAAAAATGGAACAAGTGCCAGGATTTTTTCGAAAAGAACCACCCTGACAAAGCGGTTACGAACAGAGTGATAAATATGATGAACGACAATGTTGTCTCGCATTTCCAAAAAAATTTAATGCGTAGGAAAAGACAAGTCACATTAGAGCACTATTTCACTAAGTCTGATCCACCAGCTAAACAGCTAAAAACACCAGAAACCCAAGAAATCACAACAGAGAAAACACCTGAAGGAAAACATCCCTCCATCCGGAGCCAGACTCTCCCTCAAAACTGTAACCTCCTCTCCACCCAGTTCCTCCTCACTTCATGCCAAAACTCGACTCATGCAAGGTTAGTTTTCTTGGTGGTTTATGGTTTTTGTATTACAGATTTTTCAAAAGTTAATTTTTCAGTTTGTAGCGTGAATTGTTGCAATGTTACTTTTCTCTTTTTTCAAATATTTGTTTTTTTTCTCTGTGCTTAAAACTCATTTTAAAAAAAGTGTTTACAGCAATCGGGCTGTAAGGCTATTAGCGTGAACTCCTGCAATGTTACTTTCTTGGTTGCTTGTGGTTGGTTTTTAAATAAAGTTCGGATTTGTTCAAATGTTCCTTTTTTTCCCCTGTGCTTAAAGCTCATTAAAAAAAAAGTGTTTACAGCGAACTATAGCGCGAACTCTTGCAATGTTAGTTTTCTCTGTTGTTCAAGGTTTTCTTGGTGATGTTCAATGTTTTTACATTTAGTTTACTATTAGATGTGCAATCTATCGTATAATTAACTATATTTGTGCTTAAAAAGCTTTAAAAAAATATATTTACGTACAGTTCATTTGGTCTGGAACAGATTAATTGTATTTACATACAATCATATGGGGGAAATTTCTTTGGTTCCACTGTATCCTCTTAATAGGACAAATCAGTAATCAGGCAGGAGAAAAGCTGTTCATTGTATCTTTTAACTACTCCTTGGCAAAATGCCTTAGAGGAAGCATTCTTCAAAACTTGTCTGTTACAGCATAGTCAGAATGGTCAGAGAAACAAAGAATAAAGGTTCAGTTTGTAAACTGTTGAATTTACTTACAGTGTCAATCAATGCATACATTTTACTCTGGTTGGTATGTTGGCTTACACCCAAATGACTTGTATAAAATAAAAGTCTATTATTATATTCTGGTTCTTCTTATACCTTTGAGTTGTGCCTTGAAATTTCTGTGCATATAACCATTCTGCGGATTTCTTAGTCATCTCTTAGTCATTTTGTATATTACATCAACCGTTATTCTGGTACATTCTTTATTTACTTGACCATCTCAGTATTTTTCATAAACCAGTTCTTATATTTTAGTGTACATTTTGTTGTTCGCTTGACCTTTATTTGGTTCCGTGGTGTGCCTGAACAGGCTTCTGACATTTATTAACCCTTTATACTATTTCTTTAAGATGAATGCTGTGTTACCATAAAATTATTCTTCCACACTTCCGAACCTGTTCAGTTCTGTTTTGCACTCTTGTCTGTAAAGACCATTTTCCTTAACTTTTTTGCATTTGCAGCCACTTCCAAAACTGTTCAGTTTTATGTTTTCATTTTTGTTGCATAGACATATATTTTTATGTTTTATTTTTACTATGTTGTGATAGTGTATACTGTGCTGGAGTTTCTTGTGAGTAAAACACTTCATGAGTTTTTAGTTTTGTGGTTTTTACTGTTTGTCATGTAGCTAGGTAATCAAGCAGCTGTATGGCTTATGGCTTCTCTGGATAAGGCTGATCCTGTAAAGCATGTATTTTTTGGCTTTAGTTAAAGTAAAGAAACTATTTATAATTGGTCATCTGTTAAACTAAAAAGTGTTGCATGGCTCTTATGAGGAGATAATTTTAGTAGCAGTATTGTGATGTGTACAGGGTGCGGTAAAATTCTTTCTTGCATGTCTACCCAACATACAATATATCACCACTTTCCAATGCCATGTTAAACTATGAACGGTATGCAGATACAGGTTGGTTAGGAAAGAAGTGAGGTGCTCTTTAGCTTGCTTAACTGAATGACAATGTCCCTGGTTTTTGTCATAACTCTGGACACCAAAAGTATGAAATGTGTTTTGTTTAGTGGCTTAGCATACTTATCTCTCTATTATTAAAAAAATCCTGGGAGGAAGACTAGGGAGACGAGACGTGATCTTCTCGGAAGACAATTTGACGTCCTGCGAGAGACACTTTAATGTCACACAAGACAAGGCAGTGAGACAACATTTAAAACAAGTTCACGGACATCTAACCAAGCAGTTGTTGGAATGCTTTTGGCAGACAGACATCATGTGCTTCCAGTTCTTAAAACAACAACAAGCGACAAGCAGAACACACAGCTTGCCAGCAGCAGCAGTAGGAAACCAGCTGGTGAGGTGGGCAAGCGAAGCCCTCTAGTACATATTAAAAAACAATGAATTTCTCACACATCATAGTGATATAAAAAGACATTTATTTCTAGAAAACAGAGAACTGTGTTTTAATGAAAGTAAGAGTTAATGTATTGAACCAGCCTTCCTAATTTATTAAAAAAAAATAAGAATATAAAAATGTTCTAAATGTCATTCAAAATGAACATGTTCACATCAAAAATCTAATTTAATATCAAAAACTAAAACCTTTAATTGCTCATTCTTCATTTTTGCATCTATAAATGTTTGTGCAGAGCAATGGACATTTTAACATTTATTTCTGCCAGGCCACATTCCTTTTTCAGCAGTAGAATGTTCTTTATTGGTTTGCAGTTAATGCTATCTGAGTAAAATCTGTATGCTGTTGTTTCTTTACAATTAGCTTGGCTTGATATTTACGATAGGCTTGATCATATATGGTTTCTTTGCAAAGTACAGGCTTTGGCTTCAAGTGTTACACAATTTGTTTAATGTTTATGATGTAAATCACACCCAAAGAGGTTATTGTGTTTTTAACTGACTCTTATTTTCTTACATGTTTGCAGACAGGCCTGAGTGGTAACATTATTGTGCTGTTGGTACTGTACAAGGGTGGATTACTCATGGGAGGTGATCACATGACATTTGGAGAACTTTCATCTTTCTTGATGTATGCTTTCTGGGTGGGCATAAGCTTTGGAGGTAAGAAACATGTGATAGTTACATTGAAGTCTCAATTCATTAATCTTTTAAGCTGTGAGTTATTTAGTTGAGCAAATCTTAACTTCTCAGTAATACTAAACAAGAAGCTAGTATACTAACTTGCAGCAATGGTTGTAAATTTTTTATAATATTTTGTACTTTACAGGCAGAACATAATAACTGGTAAAAATCAACTGGGTTTAATGTTTTATATAGTTAGGATGTACTATAGAAATCATACTGGAACATTTTCTTTGTTAGAACAGTAACAGCTAATGTAACGGATGTATTCCACAAAAATACTGCATGTATTGACTTTTATTACACTTTAGACATATGGTATTAAATCGTTTTTATTTATTTTAAGTTATGAGGATGTTACTACTACTTCCTGAAATAACTAAAACAAAAATAAATTAATTTATAGATTTTACAAACCTGCTTATTCCTATAGAAATTTAAGGTTGCCTAGATCTGTTCAAGCCAGATTCATACCTGGATGAATCACCCGGCCAACACTGGTCACATTCACACATCCATTCTTAACCACAATTTTAACGTTGTAAAGAAACCTAACCTGATCATCTTTAGAGGGGTGGGGGACACAACTTTCAGGTGGAACCCAAGTAGACAAATAGAAAACAAAGAATACAAAATTCAAACATAGTGTTCATGCTATGATCCTAAAATACAATGCAATTTATTTTTGTATAACCCAAAATCACACAAGAAGTGCCGCAATGGGCTTTAACAGGCCCTGCCTCTTGACAGCCCCCCAGCCTTGACTATCTAAGAAGACAAGGAAAAAAGCCCTAAAAAAAAGCCCATGTAGGTTGGGCATGCAGTGGGTGTCAAAAAGAAGGGGGTCAATACAATACAATACACAGATAAGAACAAATCCTCAATACAGTATAAAGATAAAAAATTTATAAGACCAGAATTTAACAGTAGATGATATCACATAATATGATTTGGGTTTGTTTAGAGCTGAAACATTGCTTGGCCATCCAATCCGATGAAAGGACTCCTCTACCCCACAATTCCTGTGATCCTCCATCGGGGATGACTTTACCATAGGCAGGCAAAACAACTTGGCAAGTGGGCTGTGGCAACGAGTGCCACATTTGAGTACCGAGAAGAGAAACAGAATATGTGAGGGTTAGTAACAAATTATAACTATCATGTTACTTATGTTTTAGTGCTAATGACTAACAAAAGATATGCAGTTAATCAGCAGCTCTAGTCAGGATATGCTAAACTGAACTAGTGGGTCTTCAGCCGAGTTTTAAAAGCTGAGACCTAAGGGGCATCTCTTGTAGCAGCAGCCAGACCGTTCCATTGTTTAGAGGCCCTGTAACTAAAAGCTCAACCTCCCACTGTTATTTTATTAATCCTTGGAATCATAAGCAGACCGGCATCTTGAGATCTTAATGTGCGCTCTGGTTTGTAAGTCATGATAAGTTCGGACAAGTAAGCTGGACATTGATCATTTAATGCTTTATATGTTAAAAGGAGGATTTTGAAATCTGCCCTAAACTTAACCGGGAGCCAGTGTAAGGATTCAAGAGCTGGAGTTATATGTTCATACTTTCTTGTTCTTGTAATAATTCTTGCAGCAGCATTTTGGATTAACTGGAGGCTGTATAAAGAACAGTTTGAACATCCAGTGATCACCACATTGCAATAGTCAATCCTACTAGAAATAAATGCATTAATTAATTTCTCAGAATCCTGTTTATTTAGGAAGTGCCTTAATTTCCCAATATTTTTAAGCTGGAAAAAACATGATTTGGGCAACTTTGTAATATGCACTTTTAATGACAGGCTAGAGTCAAAGATAACTCCTAGATTGCGGGCTGATTCAGTAAAATTAATGGTGGTTCCAAATGAGTTAAATGATGACAAAATATTGTTGTGATCAGCGTCATTCCCTCCAGCAATTAACATCTCTGTTTTATTTGTGTTAAAAGACAAATAGTTCTCATCCATCTACTCCTTTCATTCACTAACACAAGTAATTAAAGACAACATCGGAGAAACTTCATTTGATCTAAATGAAAGGTATAACTGGGTATTATCTGCATATGAGTGAAAAATAACATTATATTTCCTAATGATAGATCACAGTGAAAGCATGTAAAGTGAAAACAGTAAAGGTCCCAGTACTGAGCCCTGCGGGACACCATATCTCACTTCTGTGTATAATGATGGCGTACTGTCAACACATTTCTGTACATATTGAAATCGATTTGATAAGTAAGAACTAAACCAAGCAAGCACAGTGCCTGTAAAGCCAACATCATTTTCTAGCCTGTGCAGTAAAATAGAATAGTCAGTGGTGTCAATTGCTGCACTTAAGTCTAACAACATAATTACAGTGGAGTTTCCTTCATCAGAGGATATCAGAATGTCGTTTACAACCCGTGTTAGTGCCGTTTCTGTACTATGACCAGTGCGGAAACCAGACTGGAATTTCTCAAATAAATTGTAATGTGTAAGGTTTGACTGAAGCTGATTGGCGACTACTTTTTTAGTATTTTAGAGAGAAAGGGTAAATTTGAATTAGGCCTATAATTATTTAGTATGTGTGGGTTTAAGTCTGACTTTTTAAGTAATGGTTTAATGACTGACACTTTTAGTGCATCAAGTACTGTGCCTTGCAATAATGAACTATTGATAATATTTAGAATAGGCGCTGCAAGAACATCCATTAATTACACTTTTTACTAGTTTTGTTGGCACTGGATCTAGGGAACAAGTAATGGGTTTCATTTTAGAAATAAAAGTTAAGACTTCCTGCTCAGTTACAGAATTAAAATTACTAAAGTGCTGAATGCAATGTGAGGCAGGGTCTGGTAAGCTATTATGCAGTTTGTACTATGATGCTGAGATCTGGGATCTTATATTTTTAATCTTCTCATTGAAGAAGTTCATAAAGTCTGTACTGCTAATAATATCTGTTGGCATTCCCTGAATTATCATTTGTTACTTTAGTAATTGTTCTAAACAGTACACAAGGATTTTTATTATTGCTATTATTGTAGAATAGTATTCTGACCGAGTTTTAAAGAGAGCTTTTTTATATTTTTTAACACACTCTGTCCATGCAATTTGAAAGACATGTAGCTTTGTTGTTCTCCATCTGCTCTCCTGTTTTCGACACTCTTAATTTAAGAGCTTGAGTTTTTTCATTAAACCAGGAAGAGTTTCTATGTGCTTTGATCACTTTTGTTTTAAGGGGATCCACTGCATCCAGAGCATCTCTCAAGGTCACATTATAATGTGATGTTAGCTGATCTAAATTGCTTTCCACATTTACATTTGATGTTAACTGATCTAAATGGTTTTCCACAATTACACTCGACTTACTCAAAGTATCTATAAATTTTGAAGCAGAATTATAATCTAGATGTCGCACTTTGTTTTAATCTGTGAGTGCGTTGGCAAGGGTAGGACTCTTAATCTACAAGATAACAGGACTAACCATTGCAGTGCTTTGCTACAATTTTTATAAATAATGTTTATTTTAAACTTGTCAAATTTGTAAGCTTTCAGGTTTTTTTCTTTGCCTGCTGATGCAAAGAAATTTCCTTTAATTTAAAGGATAATGTTTGCTATGTTTTTAATGATACCCAAATACCATTAACACAAATATAATTTTGTTTCATTATACAGTATATTAAATAGGCTATGTGAGAAACATTAACTTTAAACATTTAACTTTAAGTTAGTTTACAATACTATTTTAAAACACTTTGGTTCTGTTTCTGTTTATTCCTTCACTTATGTAAAGGTGTAACTGAGTTTTGGTGCCATAGTTTATTTTGCCATCTTTTTTTAATTTGTATTAGAAAAGAATATTGTTATTTACAAATGCAATACAATCTGTTATATCTGGCCCATAATTATTGAGGGCTATATTGTCTCACATTTCCAAGAGTGTGTTATTTCTGTACAGTGGATAAATCCATATTGACCCAAAGATGTTACAAGAACTTGAAGGAACTCACACTTCAAAGTGAAACAAGATTAGTCCCATTTTATTTAAGTTATTACTGTGTTTCTTTCTTCATTTGCACAAATACTGCCTGGTAACACACAATAACTAGTTTAGGTTTTAACATAGAATATGTCCATTTATAACCTGATAGATATATTTAAAAATGCCTTGATTACAATCAATGACAGAATGATCATAAATTATAGTAATTTATTATATATTGCAACTAAATACATTTATTTAGCAGTGATTCACTTGGTTTAGGTTTTAACATAAAATTGTTCATTTATAAGCTGATCGATACATTTAAAAATGCCTAGATTACAATCAATGACAGAATTATCATAATTTTTAATAATTTATTGTATACGGCAACTAAATACCTTTATTTGACAGTGATTGAAGTGGTAAGTTATTGACATGGATAAAGAAACAATATGTGGATAATGTTGATATCCAGTACCTTACTGGTCTTTAAAGACTTGAATGTCATAGTTTTTACTGTATACATTAAGAAACGTTCAAGCCTCCATTCCTCTATTCATGCATCAATCCATTTTGTCATCCAGTTATTCAGTTCTGCATTCCAGAGTGCTACAGTATGCCTATGTCAGAGGCATTGAGCCCAAAGTGGGAACCAACCCTGAAAGACAAACCCAAACAGACAATGAATATGAAACTCCTTTACAACATATTAATATGTTTGTCAGCTCCTTTACTATTATTTGCATAGTTTTAATGATGGTCTTGAAATTAATAACAGTAGAACATTAGAAAGAATGATAATAATAATGATCACAAGTTGAGTAAGAAGAAAACACCTGCTTTCTTCTAGGCTTCCAAGTTGTTCAGTTAAGATCCTTTGTATGCCCATGTCTATAGCAAATTAACTTACACACTTCTCTAGGCCTCTTGTTTAGTCTTACAGACTTCTTCTGCCAGAAAATTAAAATGCCTGTGAACTTTTACAACATGTTGAATATCAGTTATGAAATAAATCACAATCATGTGACATAAACACAGTCTCTCTAATGCACACACTTCTGTCTCCACAGAACAAAAAAAACAGGAGAAAACCTTTGGTTGGGTAGGTGTACAAAAATAACATGTTATGTGCATTGTTTTTAATCCTAGATCAAATTTGGGCACCTCAAACCTAATGTACCAAATACATGTACATTTAAAACATATCTACATTTTGCAAATAACATTTTGATAGTTATTATACATGATTATTATTATACATTATTATACTGTATTCTGTTTAATTTAATTAATCAGGTAAAACCATGTAATTTGAAAAACTAAATTACAGTCAACCCTCGTTTATCGCGGTTAATCCGTTCCAGACTCTGCCGCGATAAATGAATTTCCGCGAAGTAGAAACCATATGTTTGTATGGTTATTTTTATATATTTTAAGCCCTTATAAACTCTCCCACACTGTTAACATTATTAGAGCCCTCTAGACATGAAATAACACCCTTTAGTGAAACGTTTAAACTGTGCTTCATTACAAGACAGAGATGGCAGTTCTTTCTCACAATTAAAAGAATGCAAACATATCTTCAAAGGAGCAGAGCTCGCTAAGAAAAGCAAACAATCAAAAAATCATTACGTACTTTTAAGTATACAGAAGCACCGCGATAAAGCGGCATTTTGTAGAGGAGCATCCTATCTTCTAGGCAAACAGCCACTGTGTAAACAGCCCCCTCTGCTCACACCCCCTCCGTCAGGCAGAGAGAGACGGAGAGAAGCTAACAAAACAAGTGCCACGCGGGAAGCATATCTTTTAGCATTGAGGAGGTTTAGTTAATATGTAATACATGCTCTGATTGGGTAGCTTCTAAGCCATCCGCCAATAGCGTCCCTTGTATGAAATCAACTGGGCAATCAAACTGAGGAAGCATGTAACCAAAATTAAAAGACCCATTGTCCGCAGAAAGCGTAACCAGCGAAAAATCCGTGATATATATTTAGATGTGCTTACATTTAAAATCCGTGATAGAGTGAAGCCGCGAAAGTCGAAGCGCGATATAGCGAGGGATTACTGTATCCTCCTTTTATACACTAAGCACATGCAGTTGTGTAATAAAGGAGTTCACAACTTGAAATTGTTAAAGTTCTGTATTTGCTTTTGGCTTTATTTTGAAATTATTAAACTTATGTATATGGCTTTATTAGAATTTCTGTTGCATGGCACAATAAAATCCCTTAAGCACTAAAAGTATATTCAAAATGAGTACCCAAACCCTAAATTGTGCTGTCCTCAGCGCCAGATGAAACAGCAAGTATTACATTAAATTAACAAGAAAAAAAGTCAAAACTAAACAAATTGGTGCATAGAAAAGATGTAACTTATACAGTTTGTGGTGAGGGGTTAATTGCGAAAGTTGCTTGTTAACTACCAGTACACCAAAGTAGTCCTTTTACTTGTGGTTATAGTATACAAGCAATTCTAACAACAACCAAATTACTCAAACCAGCAATCATAAACAATATATAAAATGTATATAAACTAAGTTTCAATAAACAAATTGCAAATATAATGTAATGTAAATAACCAAATTAGCCAATGAATACTGAAAAAATAACTAACCCTTGCCATTTTTATTACTTGTAGCTGACAACAGTTAAGACAGGGAATTTTAAGAAGCATTTATTATATCACAAACATATGGAAAACAGTAGGGGTTCACCAGTTTTGTGGTCTGCCTACCATGATATTTTAGGTTTCTGTACTAAGGTGAACAACAACATGGATTCTTCTAAACTATCTGCCTGCAGTTGATCTTTGTTCAGGAAATGAAATTGACTGTTAACTTAATTGCTGTTTGATAGGAAACAAAACACTTTAACATACCTACTTATGATTCTCAAATTTTCCCCTAGTTGTGAAAAATACTTCAATATAAGGGAATGTTCCTTATTATCTTTAAGAGGAATCATCTTTGAAATCTGTCAAGCAGAAAACTACATCCTATCTCAGGCTCCCAAACTCGGCAAACCCAAATGTTTTTGATTTTTTTAAATTCTAATGCTAATGTTTGACATCACTGTTAGTCCATCTTTAAGGAAAATGAAACCTAAAGTTTTGGAAGAGAGACAGACTATGCTTATAATAACTCCTGGCTGGTCTGGCTAGGGTTGGGGATATAATCAAAATTATATCTCATGATATTTAGAAAAATTTGGCCGGTAATGGTATATACAGTATATGATGGTATAGACCTAAAAAGCTAAAGATGTCTTAAAAGAAGTCCTTCTGACTTACCAAACTGGTAACTGGAATCAAACAATATTTATTTTTTATTATATTTGAATTTAAACTGCAATTTAATAAATCAAACAGAGAGCATATTTACCAACTAATACATAATGTTTTAGAATGAAACCTGTTTGGCAGTTTGAACTTTCAACTGTCTATTTTAACAGAGAGAACAAAGGACATATGGATGAAAAAATTAAATAAAATCATATCGCCAGGTTTAGCTTTTGGACACTTGTTTTAAGCTAAACTTTACTTGCTGTTTAGTAGAACAACATTTATTTATATAGCACATTTTCATACAAAAAAAAATGTAGCTCAAAGTGCTTTACAAAATGAAGAATAGAAAAATAGAAGACACAATAAAAAATAAAAATAAGTCAACATTAATTAACATAGAATAAGTAAGGTCCATGGCCAGGGTGGACAGAAAAACAAAAAAACTCCAGAGGCTGGAGAAAAAAAATAAAATCTGTAGGGATTCCAGACCAAGAGACCGCCCAGTCCCCTCTGGGCAATCTACCTAACATAAATCAAACAGTCCTCTTTGTATTTAGGGTTCTCATGGAAGGACTTGATGATGATGGTCACGTAGACTTCTGGCTTTCAGTCCATCAATGTTGGAGCATCATGATGCTTTGAGTAGGTGGTGGTGGTGCAGGCCGCCACCACAAAGAAACCGGAAAAAGAAACAGAAGAGAGAGTTGGGGTCAGTATGGATTTTAGAGCCACTATGAATAGTTATTATGATGAATTAAACATACAGAGTATCAGTATTAAGTTAAAGTGAAGTTATAAAAAGGCCATGTTAAAGTAATGTGTTTTCAGCAGTGTTTTAAAGTGCTCTACTGTATTAGCCTGGCGAATTCCTATTGGCAGGCTATTCCAGATTTTAGGTGCATAACAGCAGAAGGCCGCCTCACCACTTCTTTTAAGTTTAGCTTTTGGAATTCTAAGGAGACACTCATTTGAGGATCTAAGGTTACGATTTGGAATATAAGGTGTCAGACATTCCGATATATAAGATGGAGCGAGATTATTTAAGGCTTTATAAACCATAAGCAGTATTTTAAAGTCAATCCTGAATGACACAGGCAACCAGTGTAGTGACATCAAAACTGGAGAAATGTGTTCGGATTTTCTTTTCCTAGTTAGGATTCTAGCAGCTGCATTCTGCACTCGTTGCAAATGATTTATGTCTTTTTTGGGTAGTCCTGAGAGGAGTGCGTTACAGTAATCTAGTCTACTGAAAACAAAAGCGTGAATTAATTTCTCAGCATCTTTCAATGATATAAGAGGTCTAACTTTTGCTATGTTTCTTAAGTGAAAAATACTGTCCTAGTGGTCTGATGAATATGCGATTTAAAATTCAGATTACAGTCAACAGTTACCCCTAAGTGTTTTACTTCCGTCTTAACTTTTAATCCTAATGCATCAAGTTTATTTCTGATAACCTCATTGAATCCATTATTGCCAATTACTAAAATTTCAGTTTTCTCTTTATTTAGTTTGAGAAAATTACTATTCATCCATTCAGAAATACCAGTAAGACATTGTGTTAGTGAATCGAGAGAGTCAGTCATCAGGTGCTATTGATAAGTACAGCTGTGTGTCATCAGCATAGCTGTGGTAGCTCACGTTGTAACCTGAGATAATCTGACCTAACGGAAGCATGTAGATTGAGAAAGCAGCGGACCCAGGATAGAGCCTTGTGGAACACCATATCGGATATCATGTGTCTTTGAGATGTGATTACCACAACTCACAAAGAATTTTCTCCTGCCAGGTAGGATTCAAACCAATTTAAGACACTGCCAGAGAGGCCCACCCATTGACTAAGGCGATTTCTAAGAATATTGTGATCAATGGTGTCAAATGCAGCACTCAGATCTAAGAGGATGAGAACAGATAAATGGCCTCTGTCTGCATTTACCCGCAAGTCATTTACTACTTTAACAAGTGCAGTTTCTGTGCTGTGATTTGTTCTGAAACCTGACTGAAATTTATCAAGAATAGCATGTTTATTGAGGTGGTCATTTAACTGCATAATGACTGCCTTCTCTAGAATTTTACTTAAGAAGGGCAGGTTAGAGATGGGTCTAAAATTTTCAAAGCAGAGGGGTCAAGATTATTTTTCTTGAGCAGGGGTTTAACTACAGCAGTCTTAAGACAGTCTGGGAAGACCCCGTATCTAATGACAATTTACTATGTCAGAATATTGTCAATTAGCACGCCTGATACTTCTTTGAAAAACCTTGTTGGTATTGGGTCAAGGACGCAGGTGGAGGGTTTCAGTTGAGAGATTATACTATGTAATTCAGGTAAATCTATCCTGGTGAAAGCATTTAATTTGTTTATAATGGAGTACCGGGCTTTGGAGGTTCTGCAGTGTTGGGGAGATATACTATGTTATCTCTAATATCATTAATTTTTGATTGAAAAATACAGCAATGTTCTCACAGGTTTCACTGGAAGTATTCTAGGGGCATTCCTTTGTGTTACCTGGGTTTAACAGACGATCAATTGTAGAAAATAAGACTCTGGGATTACTAGCATTGTTATTTATAATATTAGAGAAATAGCAGCCTCTCAAGACGGACTGTGTTATTGTATTCTGTTATTTTAACCTTCAATATCTCATAATGGATAGTTAGTTTAGTTTTCCTCCATTTACGCTCAGCTCTACGACATGTTCTTTTTAAATCAGACACTCTTTGGGTCTTCCATGGAATAGCAATGCTAGAAGATTTTTAACTGTCTTTTCAGGTGCAACTATGTCAACAGCAGCTCTTACTTTAGAATTAAAGTTTTCCACTTTACTATTTACATTATCCTCGCTATTATAGTTGGCACTATAAACGGACTGATTGCTTAGAATGTTTGTAAGTTTTAAAGCTGCTGATGAGTCAAAGAAGCGTTTTTTAACAAAATGCTTCTCATGAGTGTTATCTATCTTTATTTCTATATTAAATAGTAGAAGGAAATGGTCTGATAGACCATATCAATGACCTGCTTTATATCAACTTTAAGTCCTTTAGTAATCACTAAGTCTAACGTATGACCTGCTTTATGTGTAGGCTGATTAACGAGCTGTCTCAAATCAAAAGAGTCCAGGAGGTTCATGAATTCTTTTACTTTTGGTCACACTGATTGTCGATATGAAAGTTAAAGTCGCCGACTATTAAGAGTGTGTCATAGTTTGTAATTAAAATTGACATTAAGTCAGAGAATTCCTCAAAGAAAGGCGCGTTATATTTAGGAGGTCTATACACGGATAATACTAGAACGTGAGAATCTCCATGAATAACAACGGCGAGATACTCAAAGGACTTAAATTTACCAAAACTAACATCTTTACATTTTAACGCTCGAGTAAATGTTTGCCAAGCCCCCCTTTTTCCCTGGCGGTCTGCACGAGTAAAACTGTAATCCGGAGGAGCAGATTCGATTAAAACAGCCGTGCCATCTGAGTTAAGTCACGTTTCACTTAGTGCAATAAAATCAATGTTTCTATTACTAATAAGATTGTTTATAAAAAATGTCTTGTTAGTTAAAGCTCTAACATTTAATAGTGCCATATTTAATGTTTCAGAGGGGCAGAGCTGAATTTATGCGTTATTGGTATTGGAACAAAAACTTAAGTTATTTTTGTTAACACCGCTCTGTGTGTATTTTTTATGTAATCTACAATCTGTTTTTATAGTTTTAATGCATTGTTGATCTAAAATAGTAATTGCAATTAAATTATTGGTGTTTATGCCGCACTGCCTAGATTTTTTATGTGCATTAAGATTGTTATTAGATTATTAATGTTGTGCACTTTAACGGAAGACTGTGTTAAGCCATTATGTCCTATCTAAGCAGTAGCATTACGGAAGGGGTTTAAAGTAGAAGTAGACAGTCAAGATAGATGAAGTACCTTAGCGATATTTTCGGAGAGGACCCGGGCGCCAAATCTATTCGGATGCAGTCCATCCCGCTTGAAGAAGCGCGGCCTTTCCCAAAAAAAGATCCCAGTTGTCAATAAACCCGATGTCTTGAGTCTCGCAGAAGCCTCTCAGCCAGTTGTTTAAACCCAGCAGATGACTGTAGTATTCATTCAATCGTCTGACGAGAGGTAGTGGACCCGAGATGAAAATTAGAGATTTTGAGTAGAGATACTGGGTGATTATACAAGATATGCTTTTTATAACTTCATTGTTGAATGCCCGTTCCAAACCACCTGATTCATCAAAAGCAATGTGCTGCTCAATTATGTAAAGTGTAGAAAACAATTCTATACTCAAAGGATTTCTTCGTTGTCAACAAAATGCAAACTCCTGACAAGTAAGCTAAAAATGTTTTCCACTTGAGATGCATATCAAGGTCCATAGGACATTTCATGTTAAGGTTTTGATGATTAGTACATTTCAACAGGGGTAGTATTGTTGTTGTATTTATTTAATTTGTTTTCATTACATTCTTTATTTGCTGTTTGATTACCGGTTCGGTTTGTTTTTGTCTCAGTTTGTGAGTGTGTGCGGGTTGGGCCAAGGCTGGGTGCGTCCCTGGAATCTCTACCATAAAAATAAATAAATCACCATCTTCTCGACGGTTTGAATCTTAGCGACACCGAACCGCTACAGCGTTATTCATTTCTGCATGCTGCTGATTGACTGTGATGCATCTCTAGCTGAGTGTTCTTGTGTTTTCCGGTTTGTTCCTTTTAACCCTTAAACCGCCACAACCGACTATAGTCTTTTCCCAGTGCCATTTGCGAGCACGCAGGAACTGATCAGTCAGTGCCATACATTCGTTGAGCAGCCAGCTCATGACCACTGCCAGCCCCTTGTGAGCAGGGGGGCTGAATGCACCCCTAGAAGACACAGATGCTCCTCACAAAACCCCTCTTAAAAAACACTGATAGACTACTTTCACATTGCTCCCTTACTTGCTGGGCTTACTTGCGGCTGCTCTGTCATGTGATATGCTTCTCATGCGACACTGCGCATGCTTAAAATTTTTGAAAAGCACCTGTACTTTTTGGCTGATTGCTTTGTTTGTCTCTCCTCTCCCAGACATCCTCTGCTCTTGTTGGGGGTCCCACTCCTGTTGTGCTCTCCTATGATGCTTGTCTATTCTTTAATCCAGAACTAACTGCATACTGAGCTTGTTTTACTTCTGAAAGAGACATGTTTCTTTTAAGTGTTTGAATAAAGTTCCTGTCTCTACAATCTCCTGTGTTTCTGTGCAATTCTGTGACCCAAGCATGACACCCTGCAGCACTGCAGCCTTACTGTCTCTGGAATTGAGCCACTGCATTAGACTAGCCTGCCAGCGTCAGCGCTTACCTCTATGTGCTTGCGTGTTGCCAGTTCAAGTGCAGTTGGCTTGGTGATTTACTGAATTTCATCCATGGCCTCAGTTTCACCTTGTACATATTGTTCCAGTAGTTTTTTAAATGGTTTTTACAGTTCATTAGCAGTGTGTAAAATGATCAGTGTTGCAGTAATTGTGATGCTCTTTCCATGGAAAAAAATGTGTTCCATTAAAATTTCACTTCTTCAATTTATTTGTGAATTGTGACATTTACTTAAAGTGTAGCGAAAAAGTATTTGGCGTCCAGGGATGCATTAACCTCCAAGTATGTGGCAGTTAAAGGGTTAAAGCCCCAAGATGCCGCCGAAATGCCCTGCACCTTCTAAGGCTTCTGGCAATGAAAATGCGCTTGCATAATTACAGCACATGTAGCAGTAACATCGGTATTTTACATTCTAGCACTGCAGGAGACATAGCAGCACAGTACAGTATACAGGTTTACCTTTACATTCTTATTTTTTTGGTAATGTATTAAGCTGAGTTTGAAATTAAATTAAAGTGTTTTGGGGGGGAATATTTAGGGTTTAAACTATAAAATTAAGCATTTTTTTAACCACATCCAAAATTCACTGTTTTTCACAATTCGCGGGTGCTCTAGGAACATAACCCCCATGAATTTTGGGGGTGTACTGCACTGTCAGTGTGGAGATAAGTATATTTTCCAGGCTCAAGAAACTTAATTGGAGTACAGAAAGATACCTTGAAAAAAAGACAGAAGTGATCAGAAACTGGAACCTGTAAAAGTGATAGAACATCAATGTCAATTCACTTTGTGAAGATAAGGTCCAGCGTGTTTCCATGGTTGTGAGCAGCATCCTTCACATGTTGGGTAAAATCCAAACTCACAATGAGGTCTATGAATTCCATTTCTTTAGAATCTGAGCTGTCATTTACATGTATGTTAAAATCACTCAGTAAAATTACTTAATGATATTTGAAAAGAGCAATTGACAACAACTCAGAGCATACTAATTAAAAACAATATTAAACTAAGGAGTGATAAAAATGCAGGTATAAAAACAGACAATAACTTTGTATAATGTTAACGTTTACTCCCCCGGGTGGAACTGAAGAGTCACATAGTGTGGGGGAGGAACGATCTCCTCAGTCTGTCAATGGAGCAGGACAGTGACAGCAGTTTGTCACTGAAGCTGCTCCTCTGTCTGGAGGTGATACTTTTCAGTGGATGCAGTGGATTCTCCATGATTGACAGGAGCCTGCTCAGCGCCTGTCGCTCTGCCATGGATGTCAAACTGTCCAGCTCCATTCCTACAATAGAGCCTGCCTTCCTCACCACTTTGTCAATACGTGTGGCGTCCTTCTTTATGCTGCCTCCCCAGCACACCACCGCATAGAAGAGGGCACTCGACACAACCATCAGATAGAACATCTGCAGCATCTTATTGCAGATGTTGAAGGAAGCCAGCCTTCTAATGAAGTATAGTTGGCTCTGTCCTCTCTTGCACAGAGCATCAGTATTGGCAGTCCAGTCCAATTTATCATCCACCTGCACTCCCAGGTATTTATAGGTCTGTACCCTCTGCACACAGTTACAGTATGGAGTAGACTTCTCATTTTGTTAGCAGGTGGTGGTGCAGTTTTCACATGCCATTTGTTTGAATATTCCACCACTGTGCCTTCTCTTTGTCTTTCCTGTGTATCAATCAAAAGGACTATGAATGAAGTATTGGAGTCTTTATGAAGTGGTCCTTGAATTATAGGAATCCCTTATAATTATTACCATAAATAAAAAAGAATGATTATACAGAATTTGTATGTAGTTACAATATTTAGAATTTAGAAAACAGTCACACTTAACATCAATGTTTTCTCTATTTATTATTTTTTTAAATGCATGCTTAAGAATCATATGAAACGGCTCAAAAACAAAAAAAAAACATAAAATTTACAAAATTACTTTTTGACATAATTATAATTTATTTTTGTTTTTTTAAAGGTCTGAGTTCATTCTATTCTGAATTAATGAAAGGTTTTGGAGCAGGGGCACGGTTGTGGGAGCTGCTTGACAGAAGACCAGAATTTCCTTTAAATGGTAATTATTGAGAAATTGAATCTATTAATTTCATTTTTTTTCTCTTTTCTGTTTTTAGTCATAAAGTGATTTCTCTACATGCATGCTTAGAGCTCTTTTCCAGATTTACAAATATAAAACATCATTTACTTAATTGTGTTCAGCAGGGGACACATGCTCCCTGGGCATGTGTTGTTTTTAGAAATATTTTGATCCAGTATATATTACAAGAATATTACAAGAGAAATATAGTAAAGATGAAGGGATATGTTTAACTTACTTTTAAATGCATTTTTTGCTGTTAATAAACATTGCAGTAATCTTTATACATACAAATACAACTGAATAGAACCAATTGGAACAGCACAATCTTTGTTCATTTCTTCAGTGGGTGTCTTTAACAACTGTGGTCTTATCTTCGGTAGAGCACAGGAGGCATGGTTCTTGGCACAGAGTTGACATCACATCTGTTTAGGCAAGCTTTTGTGTAGAGGCTCCCTGACAATCCTTAAATTCCCACACCATTTTCAGTGAGCTATTTGTGACAAACACCACATGTGAGTAACTGCCAACTGAGCTATTTCAATAGGCTATATATGAACTATGCTCTTCTACGACCCCAACATAGCATATTCATTTCGCTATCTCCAACAGAGCACATTCATTTCGTTATCTCCAACAGAGCACATTCATTTTGCTGTCTCTGAACCATGCATGTTTTCTAATCTTTTAAGGTCCCTGCCTAATAGAAATGTCCTTGCTTCAGCTTCATGCACATATGCTAAACATAATAAGTCTCACAAATCACATTCTCAAAGAACTATTTTCTGCTCTGGCTACATTAGTTCACACATTTCCATTTATGTGTGCACTACATTAATAGAACAGTACAAAGGTCAATTGAATATTTTGCTTTCTTAATCTGCTACCTGTCTAAGACACGTTGAAATCTAAGTTATTAACATAGACCTCAGCGTTAACATTTGTAGTGCACCATGCAATGCACGTCTCTGTTATATGTATTTGGTATGGGATTTGTAAAACCAGTGTTAATGTTTGTAATGTGCTATCTATTGGAATGACAAATGCACTGCATTTTATTACTAAAAATGTGATACACCACCTTTCGAATGACAGAGACATAGCAACTGGATGAACATTCAGGCACATATCCTTTTACTAAGGTGGGTTAAGGAGAATTAAGGTCATTGTTAAAGCAAATTAAGTTATAGTAAATATTATTCCAGGTAATGTGTCTCAGTATGTCTTTTTACCATTCAAAAATATTCATGATATATTGTGTTTCCATCATCATCATGATTTCATAATACTTACTTTACCATTATGTCACATAAATATGTAGTTAAATAATTCTTCATAAGTAAATCCATGTCATACCTTGACTATGTTAATATGCAAGTGAGAGTGAGTTCCAAAACAGTTGGTGTGCCAACCTGGCAAACTCAATTTAATTTCAAACAAAAAATAAATTAACAGGCTCACAATGGTGCATTTAAACAGAATGGGCAATGGTCTCTTATCACCCTCTAGCTGTGTTTTCAGGCAGTTATGATCTGGAATGGTTACTGACAGTTGGGCTATGAGGTTCAATTGAGATGCCACCTTTCTTCTATTGCTCAGTTGCCTGCAAGGGGCAGTTTATCAGTACTGTGTGGGAGAAAGGAGACAAGACTATAAGCTACAACATTCATTGTCGTGTTGGGGTGTTACCTAAAAGGCTAAAAAAGTGAGGAAGTAATATGGCGTTGTGGAGACACTCGAAAGTTCAAGTTCAGAAAGTCGCATGGTGCCCGAAATAAAAAAAGAACTGGTCAGATATCAAAGTCAACTTGAAAAGGCGAGTCACAGCCAACCATCTGTTTATTCTGTTTTAGGCAATATTACAAAAGCAGACCCCCGTGCTGAGGACATGATGCCAGGTGGTGATGGTGCTGCTGTGTTCCACACATTTTTGGGCACAGGCTTCACACGCATTAGTGCAATAGTGGATATTGTAAGCGATGTAGCCAATGAGCTAAGGAATATAAGCACTGTACTATATGATATTGACCAGAAATTAAATTAATTGTTTAAAAAATAAATGCTGCATCTGATCACCCGTTTTTACATTCTGCTAATCACATTCAAACAAGGTTGTAACACTGTCTGATTTGGCTGATCAAGCAAATTTATAGTCTATAGGTGCCTTTATAGTGTAGCGGTGGCACCGAGCACCACAACGTATATATTCTCTGCTCTTTACATGGCTCTTTAAGGCAACTTGCTCTCCTTAAAAGGACTGCTTACCTTTTGCTGCACTAGTTAGAAAATGCACATGCAACTGTGCAGAGTTGAGGTTTTTATATGCTCTCCTGCTATAGATGATGTAATGTCAGCTCATTCTTTTGTTGATTCATCCCTGGCAGATATATCGTGTCCAGCATTGTTGCGTTAGCAGTGTGTGTGCAGTTGACCACTCTGATTACAGTTAGAAAATCGGATGTTGCTGTGAATTTTGCTTTAATGTTTGCCAGTTCACCACAGTGTAAGGAAATCTTATATATCTGGATGACCAGTGGATAACACCATCCTATACAGCTGGCATGGCACAACTCAGTGATGATTGTGAAATACCCTATTGTCAGCAAGTTGATGTTGAAAAGCTCTTGTGGCTTAAAACCCGAGAGTGGACGGAACTTGCAAAGGAGCAGGTAGAGCACCATTACTCAAAAGTCTGTCTTTGCAAAGCCAGCACAAGTTCATCACCCAGCTCCAAGAGGATAACTCTTGGAAATCGAAATAGTCTTGGAAGCAGTCATCCTCATCTATTAATCTATGCACTCTCTTCAAATTCCATTTGTGAACTCTAAAGTAGCTATGGTAGTTGGAATAGTTTGGCCATTCTGTGCATCATTATATTGTTACAGAAGTCAATTAAATGTATAAACGATATACAGTTTATACATTTCGGTGTATTCGATAAATCCCACGTCATTGATGCAAATCTAGAAAAGAAAGGGACACCACACAGAAACAGTAGCACTGCTTTGATGCTGAGTGCCGCCCGTTTGCAAAACCAAGCAGAAACTTGCATAAGCATGGTGTGAGGCTGCCATTAAAATGTACATAGCGTTACATCAAGTTTACTTTTTATACAGCGCAAAGTGTGTGTGGAAACTGGCCTGTGCAAAATTTTTGTGTGTACAATAATCCCTCCTCGATCGTAGGGGTTGCGTTCCAGAACCCCCCGCGATAGATGAAAATCCGCGAAGTAGAAACCATATGTTTGTGTAGTTATTTTTATATATTTTAAGCCCTTATAAACTCTCCCACACTGTTAACATTATTAGAGCCCTCTAGACATGAAATAACACCCTTTAGTCAAAAGTTTAAACTGTGCTCCATGACAAGACTGAGATGACAGTTCTTTCTCACAATTGAAAGAATGCAAATAGATCTTCTCTTCAGGAGCAGAGAATTTCAGAGAGAGAGCGAGCGCTCGCAAAGAAAAGTAAACAATCAAAACAATCAATACGTGTGCTTTTAAGTTTGCCGCGGCATTTTTTAGAGGAGCGTCAGTATCTTCTAAGCAAACAGCCCCTCTGCTCACATCTCCTCCGTCAGGCACAGAGAACGTCAGAGAGAGAGAGAGAGCGAGATTAAAGCAAACAATCAAAAATTCAATACGTGTGCTTTTGGAATAACCGCGATAAAGCGACATTTCTTAGAGGTGCCGTATCCACTGTGCAAACAGCACCTCTGCTCACAGCCCCTCCGTCAGGAGCAGAGAATGTCAGAGAGGGTGAGATAGAGGCAGAGACAAGCAAACAATCAAGCTCCGCGCGGGATGCATATCTTATAGCATTGAGGAGTTTTAGTTAATATGTAATACGTGCTCTGATTGGGTAGCTTCTAAGCCATCCGCCAATAGCGTCCCTTGTATGAAATCAACAGGGCAAACAAACTGAGGAAGCGTGTAGCATAAATTAAAAGACCCATTGTCCGCAGAAATCCGTGAACCAGCGAAAAATCCGTGATATATATTTAGATGTGCTTACATTTAAAATCCGCGATAGAGTGAAGCCGCGAAAGTCAAAGCGCGATATAGCGAGGGATTACTGTACATGCTGTTTATACATGAGGTCCAAGGTCTTTATAGAAATAGGATTCCTTGTAAGTACAACGTGACATGGTCAAAGAGAAAAGTGGAATTGGTCACACTTTGTAATTCCTGTAATGCATGTATGAAACCCAGACAAAGTCATTCATAATGTTTAAACATATTAAAAACAGGCATTATTTAAAAATCCCACCCCAATAGATAATTCGGCTTCTTGGTCCTTAAATCCAAAATATGAAAGTTTGCTGTTCATTTCTCATTTATATGAATTGAATCACTATTGGTCTGTTTCTCAAATGAAGTAACTAAATGACCAAAATATTGCATTCTAATGATCGTTAAGTATTTCCTATTAGTAAATAATAATTTAGCAGATGTTCTAATATTTATATTAACTTTAAAATGCTCTAAAAAATGAATTTCAGTGTTTATTAGGAAACTGCTGTCAAACAATACACAATATTTTAAACAAATAAGAAGAAATGTAGTATATGGTCAGATTTATAAACTGGTGGAAGAATAGTGTACATGCCTAATATGACTTTTGGAGGTCAGAGTGCAGGTTCAGCCATGGTACAGCACCCTGAGGCAATTTTCAGGTTAAGCAGCACATTACTAATGGGCCCAACGGAGCAGGATTCCTTCTGGCAGTAACGGGATTTGAACCGACAACCTTCCAGTGCTGATCCTTATGCTCGGAGCCACCATTCCACCTTAATGTGTGCAATGTAAAAAGCATAACTACACTAAACCATGCATGGCGCAATTTAAGCCACACATAATGACAACTGAGTGATCCTTTCCAATATGTCATCTGATGTGGTACTTAATGTTTCTTGTTGTATTAATTGTGTTGTATTCATTGTTTGTTGTTGCTATTGGAAGACATGCAGGTAAGAAATTCATTGCACTGTGTGCATATAGTTAAAATGACTCTAAAAAGTAGTAGTAGAAAAGGCCTTGTCGCTCTGTTTATATAGCTTGGTTTTTTCACCTGATTATGTAAAATACCTGCAAATAAAGTGAAATACAATAGCCTTTTTGTTTTGGAGTGGTTTCTTTTATATAGTACATTTAAAACTAAAACTGAAATTGAAGCTTAATACATGTTATTCACATACCCACTTTTACCTCTTTTCAAAAATGTTGAACTCCACCCTACTCTGCTAGTCTTAAGTCGCTATCATTACCTTCTATTTAATATTAAAGAAACTTGTTAAGTAAAGCACCCTTGCATTTTCTACATTCCTGGCTAAATCTAATTCATACCTCCATGCTACTGAAGGTTTTAAAAAATATTCATGGGTAATATATAGCTTTGTATATGCCATATTTAATATCAAGCGGGGTCATTTTTGCTAAATCGCTTGTAATTCGACCTCTCCAAATTAGAATCATTGCTGTTATTGAACTATCTGGACTATAAACACATGTTTGGTCTCTTTGTAAAGGTAACATTCTCTAGTTTCACCCTTAGTAGAATCAGAATCACTGTAGGTGTGACTGATCAAAAGTTATGCACATTAGAACTCACAGAAAAAATGAATTTTTTGTTAAAATAAAGGCCTCTATAGCTGCAGTAGGTAGGTGGGGACAGAAACACACTATGTACCAACAGAATAACTTGTTGACTACTCAAATTTCAAATTTGAAAAGAATACCTGTAAAAATGACATTTTTACACCAGTTTTATGTGAGCATGCCCAGGGGCTTTTTAGAGGGACCATTATCCACATTTTGGAACATATGGAAAAAGTGTAATAACTTTTGAATGCTTCAACCCACATATATCAATGAGGGCTCTACTGAAAGCTTACACCTAAAGGAATCTATATCTACACACAGTGTCACTCTATTAGTTATGGAAATTCATGTTCCATGATAAAAACAATAAAAAATACATATTTCTATGTAAAAATAGTCAATACAAGTCTTATGGGCCAAAAATATATTTATATTTTTATTTTTACTTTTTTTATAAAATGCACACAAACTATATATATTTCTTTTACAAACTGTTACAACACAGCTCAGCGTTTTTCCATGTGCCACTTGATGCCAGCAATCACTAGCAAGCAGAAAGCACAAGGGCGTGGCACATGTCGCTCTCTGCCATTAGACGTCTCCTGGGCCGGTTGAATACTTTTGCAACGCGTACATGCATCTATTATTTAATCGGCGTTTATTTACGTTTAAACTTCTACTTTTATTCATATTTAAAATGCGAAAAAACTTGGCGAAATCACAATAAACAACCACGCACCAACTCTGCAGACTGGCACAAATGCCACCTTCACGCAGCTCTGATCGTTTTGTTTACAAGTTAGTATGGCAAGTTACATATCAAAATGCTCGGCTGCTCATTGGCTGTAAGTTTTGAGTGTCAGTCACAGCGTCCAATCAAACTGGTAGATTCTACCAGGGTTTGGAGCTATACATCATCCTTCAAGCTGTCTGTGACACTCGTTGGCTATACGAGGTGCCAGTCAACCCCAGACCCGTCGTAATTGGCCAACTTAGGTGTCGATCAGAAGCTAACACTTCCGTGTTTCATGCGGTAGCATGGTTATCGCCGACAGAAACAAATTACGTCTGATATGAGCAATATAAATGAAAAAAAATTACGTAGGTGGTCTCAAGTTATGAAACGTTTTCTGGAGTTTTTGTCCCTTTGAGAATATATCGTGTGTTTTGGACCTAAATCGTTTTACTGGATTATATTCGCTGGAGCCTTACGGACACAATGGGATCAATACTGCTCGGAAATATTGATGTTTGACTTGCAGGGGGTCTTCAAAGGTAGGGAAAGTCAACTCTTAAAAGTATGTACTTCTCTGTAAAAAAGGCTTTAGTGTCAGTGCTGTGGTTGTTGTTTGTCAAAATGGTTTATATCATCGGTAAGACGAGACTTTGAAGTTTCATTTGATGGGTAGGGTGTCGAGATGCATGGCAGATGGGCATGCACACATTACTGTAACGTTTTGAAAACGCTGTTATGTCCCGGGACCGGTACGTGTGCGCGTTAAGAGGTTAAGAGTACCTCAAAACACCGCTTCTCCTCAGAGACATAGAAGTAATTCTCTTATTTCTGTATATGTTGATGTTGATATTGGGACACAATTTGAAAATGCAATATTAACTCTGAGAATTCATTTCTACAGTTATCAAAACCTACTTTCTCCAGGGGAAATACAGTATATGGCAAAATTAAGAAGATTTTTTTAAGTTGCGGGGTCGCAAAGCTAATTCATGCATTTGACCGTAGCATTTATAATTTGCTTTTTAATTGGTAATTAGTTCAAAACATGGCAACAAGAATCATAAGTAAAAGTGTAATTCAGTTACATTTATTGTGGGCTGTGCCCTTTACTGTGTACAGGCTCAGAATTGTTACGGAAGTTTTCAGCAATAATGTTATGACAGAAATAATTAATTGCATCTGGTTGAACACACAGTAACACACACTAATTTCAATTTGATTTAAATAAGAGATATGATCAGTTAAAAATGGAGGAAAGGAAAATAAAAAGTCCAATCATCTGTTTTAGTGGAGAAAATAAACCTTTGCGTGGTGCACAGTTTTTCATAGACAAGCTAGAGTTCTAATGACCTAAAAAAACTGGCTGCTCATCCCTACTGGGGAATCTAATAAGAAGAATACATTTTTTCCTCTTTAGATTCCAAGAGTCCCAATATCTCTGGTATCAATTCCCGTACTCAAGAGTAGCAGGGGAACCCACTAGAAACAGTAATTTTTCATAAGTATAGAAAGTAAGAGGTGCAACCATACAAGTCCAGCTCTTAAATTGCCTCACTGGCTTTCAGTTAAGTTAAAAAGCTTATTTTGAAACTCTTCTTTTCACATATAAAGTTATAATTGATTTAACCACCTGCTACCTAGAGTTTTGTGCAATGTTTATAGTACAAAGTACATTATTATATAAAGATGGATGCCTGCTTAAAATCTCAAGAAAAGTCTTTGATGCAGAGAAGGACCTGCCTGATATTAGAGAAACCTCATGTCCCTTAGCATTCATACCAAGGCTGAAGACTCGTTTTAACATTCAGCTGTATGTTGTTATTGTTGCTGCTACTTAGACTGTTCATAATGTTTTCTGATGGTGCTATTTTTTATTAATTATAGTATTTGGCCATTATGGAGTATTCCTGTCTCTTTCTCTTCTCTCCATTTTTAGTGGCACATGGTCTGTCTTGAAGTGAATATTTTGTCATAAAAGATAAAACTATATTTATACATTAGAACCACAGAAAATTTTTAATGAGGAACAGCCATTCAGCCCAACAAAGCTCACCAATCCAATACACTTAATTTCTCCAAAATAATAGTCTAGTTTTGAATCTTCTAAAATACTACAGTATTCCACACTAATTGGTAACTTATTCCATGTACACTGTATTGCCAAAAGTATCGGGACACCCCTCCAAATCATTGAATTCAGGTGTTCCAATCACTTCCATGACCACAGGTGTATAAAATCAAGCACCTTGGCATGCAGACTGCTTCTAAAAACATTTGTCAAAGAATGGGTTCCCCTCAGGAGCTCAGTGAATTCAAGCGTGATACCGTGATAGGATGCCACCTGTGCAATAAGTCCATTTGTGAAATTTCCTCGCTACTAAATATTTCACGGTCAACTGTTAATGGTATTATAACAAAGTGGAAGCAATTGGGTACAACAGCAACGTAGCCACAAAGTGGCATCACAGAGAGGGGATAACTCATACTGAGCCGCACAGTGTGCAGAAGTCGCCAAGTTTCAACAGAGTCAATAGCTATAGATCTCCAATAGCTCAAGAACAGTGCATAGAGAGCTTCATGGAATTGGTTTCCATGGCTGAGCAACTGCATCCAAGCCTTACATCACCAAGTGCAATGCAAAGCGTCAGATGCAGTGGTGTAAAGCACACTGCCACTGGACTCTAGAGCAGTGAAGACATCTCCTCTGGAATGACAAATCATGCTTCTCTGTCTGACAATTCAATGAATGAGTCTGGTTTTGGTGGTTGCCAGGAGAACGGTGCTTGCCTGACTGCATTGTGCCAAGTGTAATGTTTGGTGGAGGGGGATTATGGTGTGGGGTTGTTTTTCAATTGTTGGGCTTGGCCCATTTGTTCCTGTGAAAGGAACTCTTAATGCTTCAGCATACAAAGTCATTTTGGACAATTTTATGCTCCCTACTTTGTGGAAACAGTTTGGGGAATGGCCTTCTTCCTGTTCCAACATCACGGCACACCATTGCACAAAGCAAGGTCTATAAAGAAATGGATGAGTTTGGTGTGGAGGAACTTGACTGGCCTGCACAGAGCCCTGACCTTAGCCAGATAGAACACCTTTGGGATGAATTAGAGCAGAGACTGCAAGCTAGGCCTTCTCGTCCAACATCAGTGCCTGACCTCACAATGCTCTCCTAGAAGAATGGTCAAAAATTCCTTCTAAACCTTGTGGAAAGCCTTCCCAGAAGAGTTGAAGCTGTTATAGCTGCAAAAGGAGGGCCAGCTCCATACTAAAGCCTATGTAATTAAGAATGGGATATCAGTAAAATTCATGTATGTGTAAAGGCAGGCGTCCCAATACTTTTGGCAATATAGTTTATATACAGTGGTGTGAAAAACTGATTTTTTATTCTTTTGCATGTTTGTCACACAAAATGTTTCTGATCATCAAACACATTTAACCATTAGTCAAATATAACACAAGTAAACAAAAAATGCAGTTTTTAAATGATGGTTTTTATTATTTAGGGAGAAAAAAAATCCAAACCTACATGGCCCTGTGTGAAAAAGTAATTGCCCCATGTTAAAAAATAACCTAACTGTGGTGTATCACACCTGAGTTCAATTTCCGTAGCCACCTCCAGGCCTGATTACTGCCACACCTGTTTCAATCAAGAAAGCACTTAAATAAGAGCTGCCTGACACAGAGAAGTAGACCAAAAGCACCTCAAAAGCTAGACATCATGCCAAGATCCAAAGAAATTCAGGAACAAATGAGAACAGAAGTAATTGAGATCTATCAGTCTGGTAAAGGTTATAAAGCCATTTCTAAAGCTTTGGGACTCCAGCGAACCACAGTGAGAGCCATTATCCACAAATGGCAAAAACATGGAACAGTGGTGAACCTTCCCAGGAATGGCCAGGCCGACCAAAATTAGCCCAAGAGCGCAGAGACGACTCATTCGAGAGGTCACAAAAGACCCCAGGACAACGTCTAAAGACCTGCAGGCCTCACTTGCCTCAATTAAGGTCAGTGTTCACGACTCCACCATAAGAAAGAGACTGGGCAAAAACGGCCTGCATGGCAGATTTCCAAGATGCAAACCACTGTTAAGCAAAAAGAACATTAGGGCTCGTCTCAATTTTGCTAAGAAACATCTCAATGATTGCCAAGACTTTTGGGAAAATACCTTGTGGACTGATGAGACAAAAGTTAAACTTTTGGAAGGCAAATGTCCCGTTACATCTGGCGTAAAAGGAACACAGCATTTCAGAAAAAGAACATCATACCAACAGTAAAATATGGTGGTGGTAGTGTGATGGTCTGGGGTTGTTTTGCTGCTTCAGGACCTGGAAGACTTGCTGTGATAGATGGAACCATGAACTCTACTGTCTACTAAAAAATCCTGAAGGAGAATGTCCGGCCATCTGAAGCGATCTTGGGTGCTGCAACAGGACAATGACCCAAAACACACCAGCCAATCCACCTTTGAATGGCTGAAGAAAAACAGAATGAAGACTTTGGAGTGGCCTAGTCAAAGTCCTGACCTGAATCCAATTGAGATGCTATGGCATGACCATAAAAAGGTGGTTCATGCTAGAAAACCCTCAAATAAAGCTGAATTACAACAATTCTGCAAAGATGAGTGGGCCAAAATTCCTCCAGAGTGCTGTAAAAGACTCATTGCAAGTTATTGCAAATGCTTGATTGCAGTTATTGCTGCTAAGAGTGGCCCAACCAGTTATTAGGTTCAGGGGGCAATTACTTTTTCACACAGGGCTATGTAGGTTTGGATTTTTTTTCTCCCTTAATAATAAAAACCATCATTTAAAAACTGCATTTTGTGTTTACTTGTGTTATATTTGACTAATGGTTAAATGTGTTTGATGATCAGAAACATTTTATATGACAAACATGCAAAAGAATAAGAAATCAGGAAGGGGGCAAATAGTTTTTCACACCACTGTATGGTTCTCTGTGTAGAGAAACACTTTGTAACATTTGTACGAGATTTACCCTTAACACATTTCCAACTGTGTCCTGTGTTCTTGTTGAATTCAGTTTAAAGTTACAGTCTCAATCCAGTGTACTACTTCCTTACATAATTTTAAACATTTCAATTAAGGCTGAACTTGCTAAGGAGACTCTTATCTTTTGACATGTGCAGCAACCTACTGGAAATGCTCTACCAATTTGTTGTAGCCAGTGTGGGGTTCTATGAAGCAGTCTCCTGGGGAAGCAATCGGAACACAAAAGAAGCACAATGCCCGAACAAACTTCTCAAGAAAGCCTGCTTATCACAGATGCCCTGTGATCCTGGAAACACCGGAAAATGTTGTGGTAAAGAGGATGATTGCAAAATTGGATTGACATCATGAAAATCCCCTTCATCCTTCCAGAAAAATGCACTCTTGGAGCACTTTCTTGTACATTCTCATTTCACCATGGTTTACTAAGAATTGCCTCTGGGGGGTCTTTTATGCTCACTGCTATCAGGCAATTCAATGTTTCCACCCAATGTACTCGTTAATAATAATAATAAAATACATTTATATAGCACTTTTCTCACTACTTAAAGCACTTAGACAGAGCAAAGCTACTCAACCACCACCAATGTGCAGCACTTACCTGGATGATGTGACGGCAGACATTATTGTGCCACTATGCCCACCACACATAAGATGTTAGATGGTGAAGGGGTCAGCAAGAGAGCCAATTAGAGAAAGGGAATGATTAAAGGGCCAAAATGGGATGGGGCGGTGATTGGCAATTTAGCCAGGACCTTGGGATAAACCCTACTCCTTTCAAAAGATGCCCAGGGATCTTTAATGACCAAAGAGAGTCAGGATCTCTGTTTTATGGTTCATCCAAAGGACAGCGCCAAATTTACAGCGCATTTTCCCTATCACTGAACTAGGGCATTGGGATCCACACACAAACCATACTGTAAGCACCCCCTGCTGGTCTCACCAACATTTCTTCAAGCAACAACCCAAGCTTTTTCTAGATGATCTCCCATCCAAGCATCCCCGGGTCCAAACATACATAGCTTCATGTAGATTACATGTTTTGAAGCACATGTGATGTAGCTTTAAGTTTATTATTATTATTTATTTATTGATTGATTTACTTATTTATTTATCAATTGTTTGATTGGATGTATTATCTGTCCTGTGAGTCTGGATTCTTCTTTTTTTTTATATATATATATAATACAGTATAAATGGTTCTGTTGCTGTTTGAATTTGAAATCCCCAATCTGGCCTGTTGAATGCGTTAAAAATGATAGTCACATCCAGGGCTGGCCACAAGGCAAACACCTCAGGCAGTGCTTTGGTCAGGGCAGCATTTTCTTGTAATTTACTAGTTTTGTATCTAAAGAATTACATACACACATCTAATACCATACAAAAACATCTAATACCATACCAAATCTATGTACTACTTTTAAAAATTTAATGTAATAAATTTTTCATTTAAAGGTTTAACATTTCTAATTACATCGTTCACAATGACACGCCACATGTCAATACATAGCAGTGATGTTCATTCTCTTGATTTGCACAGACTGACATAGGTGCAGGGGCGTTTGAGGAAAGAGGGTGGAGAGAGCGGGTTACAGCAAGATCGAATCAACGTCCAATCTTGTAAGTGCTAAATAAGTTATCTTTGAGTGGCACTTTATGGTACTAGAGACTAAGTACTAGAGACTTATTTAGGTTTTAGGCCAGTCAAAGAAAACATATTTTGCGCATAAGAAGAATGACATTGATTCAATCTTCTTACAGAAACATGACATGAAAAAAGAGCGTAATTTTTACCTTTGCTACTTTTCTTTAGTATTGCTCCAAGACTACCATAAACCCCCATTCCTCCCATTCTCCTGCATCTATGTCAGTATGTGTAAATCAAAGAAATTAATACCAGTACCAAATACTGACATGTGGCAAGGCATTGTGTAAATCAAACTTTTAAACAAAATTTTATTTCTCAAAAATTTTAAAGGTAGTCCTGGCTGTGTATGTTATTCTTTAGGTTTACACGTAACTTTTTTGTGTTATTGTTTCGTAATGTTAAAAAAAAATTACATGAAAATGCTGCCCTGACCAAAGTACTGCCTGATGTGATCGCCTCAACGTGATCGTAATCCAGTATCATTTTTGTCTTTGTTTTAAATGTCTTTTATTTATACAACTTTTTAATATTGTATTGTATGCTGAGAAAAATGGAAATGTGCTTAATAAGAGTGAATTGAATTAAACTGGACCACACAGAGGCACCATGTTTATCTTTAGACCTTTGAATTCAGGTCTTTGCCGTGAACACTGGCTGTGTGGAATTTGTTCATTCTCCTCCTATTTATGTGGGATTGTGGGATTTCTTCCAGATACTTCACCCTTTAACCCACATCTTGAAGATGAGCATATTTGGTTAATGGTCAGCACTAAATGATGAGAGAGCAGACATCTACCAGTAATGAATAAGTGGGTTAAGAAAGTGAATGGATGGTTTGAATACTTTTATACTTTGTTAGATTGCTTATATTGTTTCATGGCAGTTGCTTATATTGTTTTATGCCTCTCTGGTTTTTTTTTGTTTTTTTTTTTGTATTTCAGAAGGAATTAAATTATCACCAGAAGAGTTGAAGGGGGCCTTGGAGTTCAGAGGAGTTACGTTTGCCTACCCTACTCGGAAAAATGCACCTGTATTTCAGGATCTCTGCCTTTTTGTACCTGCTGGTTCTGTGATGGCTGTTGTTGGGCCAAGTGGTTCTGGAAAATCCAGTCTAGTGTCTTTGCTCTTGAGGCTTTATGATCCTGATTCAGGTATGTGTACTAGTAGAACATGTGTATTCTAAATTTTTACGTGAACCCAAAAGTAAATATGAACTTATATTCCTAATGCAAGATTCATTCCTCCTACTTTTGAGCTACCACAATTATCACAGAAAGCCATTGCCCATTCCTTCTGTTATCTGTCATAAAACACAAAGCAATGCTGAATGGGATCCTAGACCATTGTAGAGCATAGTAATGCACATGGCAACATTCATTCATACCAAGTGAAATTAGATTCACTAGTTAATCTAATATACACATTTTGAGGTGTAGAAAGAAACTGATCTACCAAAATAAATCTTAAACAAACATGGAAATAATGTGGACACTCACCACAGACAGTGATGTAAAATTGCCTATATGCCTATCCGAACCCCAGAATAAGACATAATAAGCAGTGATAATCTATTTTGGTTAAATACTATAAATATTTCTTGAACCATATTGTTAAACAAACGACAATGTCTGTCAAAAAGTTTCAAGTGATTGTAAAAGATTACTTCTCCTTAAAGTGCATTTAACTTGTTTCATTGGACAATAATACAGTAATTATCTCTCTCTCTGTGTATGTGTGTATATATATATATATATATAAAATCCAACATCTGTCTGTCTATATGTCTGTCCGCTTTTCATGAGACAATTACTTAACAGATTTAGGTATTAAGTATTTTTTTCAATACTATAATTAGCTTGAACATTCCAGTTGATTTTACATTATTGCGCTATGTATCATAGTTCGCTTGTGGTACCGATTTATTTGTGCAAATCCGAGTGGCCCGAAGGGATGTTGGTTGGGCCCTTCTCACTCACGCTTCAGCCCCGGGGCGTTCCTTACCTCCGCTTAGCTAGCGAACACGAGAACTACTTAACGTATTTAGATCAGGTTTTTTTTGCTTGCAGAAGCAATATATTTGCATTAATCTGAGACAGAAGCAATAGGCCGAGGGGAGGGGGAAGCATGACGTCAAGAGTAGGGAGCCGGGCAGGGCTTTCCTCACTGTCCTCTTTCACTACTACACTGCTGGAGCCGTAGGGGACAGCTAGTTAGAAATAAATGAGATTCCAATATAACCTTTTGAAACATTTATACAATAATAATTAAGTAAACTTACCATTGCTAGTTTTAACATAATGTTCATGGAAATTTCTTTTAAAGGTTTTTTTGTTTAGTGAAACTTGAAAAACTGTTAAATGCTTAAGTGTCTGCATGAGGTCAATATTGTTACTAGAAATCATTAGTATGTGTGTGTGTTTGTGTCTTTGTGTACAGTATACAATAATACCAGTAAAATGTTTAAACACATTTATTCATTATTTTTGCTATTATCTACATTTTAGAATAATAATGAACATATCAAAACCATAAAAAAAACAAATGTAATTATTACTTGAACGAAATACTGTTAGCTGTTAAACTATCTTTTAGATTCTTCCAAGTAGTTACACTTTGCCTTGGTGACTACTTTGCATGTTCTGTGCATTCTGTTAGCCAGCTTCATGTGGTAGCAACATGGGATGCTTTCCCAAAAGTCTTGGAGAATTTCTCACATATGCTGAGCATTTACTTGGCTGATTTTACTGTTCAGCTCTCCAGTCCAAATTCAAGCCATACTATTCCTGTTTATGTAATACCCTACTCTAATACCACATCACTCTTCTCCTTTTAGCTCTTAAATAACCTGGAACTGTGTTTTTGGTAATTGTCATGTTGGAAAATAGCTCCGTCAAATTCAAATGGAATGAAATGAAGTGTTGCTATAGAATTCTGTATGAGCCATGCAGAGTAGCTTCTTTCGCATTATGTTTACCCCCATGAGCCAAAAGCAGTCAATTTTCTACTGTCAACTGCATTAATGATGCAGATTTAGTATATAATGTTTTGAAAGTCACCAATGCAAATACGCACCATTCCAGCAGATGTCAAATTATTTTTTGTAATATTATTTCTGTTACTTGCGTGTGAGAGGGAAGAGGTTCAGTGCCTGATCCACATGATCAACACTGCCCATTGTGTTACTGTAGCCTACTATAGTACAAGCCACCGTGACTTCCACATTTCCCTTGGCACGAACATTGACTGTTGCTGCATTGTGAGCAGTACATAAGGGGCAGACGTCTTGTCTTCTTCTTAATTACAGTCATTTTGCCTTTTTTGCCTCACAGCTACTGCACCACACCGGGGTCATCAGGCATATCACTGTTGTTTAGTCATGCAGTGCCATATGCATGTTTTCCTTTGAAGTAAAATTTCAAACAATTTAGTCGAGTTATTGAAACTGTCCATCATTATAAACTAACCTTGTTCAAGCAAATGGTCTGCCAATAACAGCACAGATGATATAGCAGTACTATATTAATTGTACTTGCTGTCTCACTTGGTCCTTGTACCTATGTAAAATATCGAGTTCCAGAGGTACCCAGGGTGTGTTTCGCACAGCATATAAAACTTAATACCGGTCAGTTTGGATGCAATGTACTAAATCCATGACAGTATATTTTTGATGATTGCCTGATACAGATCCTAAAGTTTGGACAGTTTTGGTGTTGAGTGATTGGGTTCACTAAAGTCATCATTATTAGTAAAATGTAGGTATTTCACAATCAGCAAAAAATTATACTCACTCATAACCTCGCCCGAAATGGGTGTCTGCAACACCCGTTTTATAGATCAGTATCATGTCTGGGCTAGTTTACCCACTATGCCAGACAGGATCAGGGGACTGAAAACACCCATGTGTTGTCTGCAGCAAAGGTAGCCAGCAAATGCAACAAGCAAATGATTTATTGAGACTTTCAAAACACTGCCCAGCATAGTGATTTGTTTCAAGAACTATTTTCACTGCCAGGCTATCATTGAATGTTTTGAAATGTTTTAGGTGACATAAATTATTATTTACCAAAATTGTTAAAAGATAAATTACATATAAATAATGCCAAACATATCCTTTAAAGTTTCCTCTGAGGAGGATATTAATAACTTTGTTTCCATGAGTAAATGCCCACTGTGACATCCAAAGAGCAACTTTAGTGTATTTCCGCTGCTTTCCTAGTCTGGTTAACTTATTGTTTATTCCTATGCTTGTTACCTCAGGAGGTGCTGGCTGCATTTATTTGTTCCTAAAGACAGACTGTGTGTCTCCTACACTGCTGCATGTCATATCTGCTTCCAGGATTCCTTCTGTTACCTTTTACTAATCCTTCTAATCAAAATTCCATGGAGATCTTAGTATGGTGGACTACATTTCCAATGATGCTATACAGAGGCATGTTTTCACAATGTTAATCCAAAAGTGGATGATGTTGGGTTTCGTGCCTTTGAGTGCTGTGGGTTAAAGTATATTTTCTTATTGCATTTCATTTTTTGCAGGCATACCAGGATGGGATGGTGGGTTTGCTTAGGATCTTGTCCTGAATTGTTTATTATTGTTATTACATTATTGTTTGAATCTGGAGGTTGGTTTTGCGGTCAAGCTCCCAGTGAGCACTTAGCAGCAGATGTTAACAAAGATAGTGACCTGCGTATTATATTTCTGGGCCAGTTTAATGATCTCCTTGTGTTGTTTCTTTTTTCAGTTCTGTTGTCTCCCCACTATCTTTGACCATGTTTAATCTGACTTTTTACTAGAATGCCCTCAGGCCACAGGGCAAACAACACTTGACACTGCCTTTTTAATTTTCTGTGGAACAGGGCATGACTCACTTTCATTCAGAAATCTAAACTTCTGAAAGGAGGTGTCCATTGCTTTGCTAATAAATGCCACCATGCAGTTGAACCATACTTAGCTAGCTCATGTTAATTTGCAGGTCTCATAGCAGTAAGATGGAATTTGGCCCTAAATTGTTGGTGCAGGCTCAGATACGAAGAGTTACATGATTTATGATTGCCAGACACTTATAAACATAGGATTGTGGGTCACTCACCATATTTGCTGACTCAGCTTGGCCATGTGAGATTCTGTGAAAAAACGGCAACATCAAAAACAGACATACCCATAAGAAACACAGAGGCAAATGTGCCAGTGTGCAACAGGTTGAAGGCCCGAGCACAACGAACACCATTACCCAGTGTACTACTAGCCAGTGTCCAGTCACTAGAGAACAAGCCAAGCAACATAAGAGCAGGGATAAAGTTCCAGCAAGATATTCAGGGCTAGAACATGCTTTTTTTTACTGGAGAAATGGCTAATTCCATCGGCACAGGATCATGCAATTCGGCCTGCTGAATCTCTCCCTGTTTACCATATGGACAGAATAGAGGAGTCCAGCTAATTGAAAAGTAGAGGTGTATGTCTCATGGTTAACACCAACTGGTTCAACAGCAGGAACGTAAATGTTGTTTCAAACTACTGCATGCCTGATCTGAAGTTCTTGATGATTACTGTATATACTCCCAGATAAGTTCTCCCATGGATAAGTCAGGACTTGATTTTACCGTATAATTTCTGGTATTTTATAATGTCGGTCGTATAAGTCGAATTCAGGAAAACTCAAGCTATTGGTCCAAGAGAATATGACATACTAATGCCCACCAGAGAAAGTAACCACATGACCACACGGTAATACCCAAACTATTCCGAAGCAACGTTTGACTGATTTGCATTTCTTGTATCTCACACCCTCATACCCCTTTATCCTAAGAGCATCCCTTATCTATGATGGAGTGTTCAATCAGAAGAAAATATGAAGCTGGTTTTAAATTAAACATCATTGAAGTAGTGAAAGAAATTGCGCTGCTGCAACAAAATTCGATGTGCCTGACAAGCTTATGCGAGATTGGAGAAGACAAGAAGGTATAAAAAAAAAAAAATTAAGTGTCGCATTTTTGAACAGGCATATACACTCACCTAAAGGATTATTAGGAACACCATACTAATACGGTGTTTGACCCCCTTTCGCCTTCAGAACTGCCTTAATTCTACCTGGCATTGATTCAACAAGGTGCTGAAAGCATTCTTTAGAAATGTTGGCCCATATTGATAGGATAGCATCTTGCAGTTGATGGAGATTTGTGGGATGCACATCCAGGGCATGAAGCTCCCGTTCCACCACATCCCAAAGATGCTCTATTGGGTTGAGATCTGGTGACTGTGGGGGCCATTTTAGTACAGTGAACTAATTGTCATGTTCAAGAAACCAATTTGAAATGATTCGAGCTTTGTGACATGGTGCATTATCCTGCTGGAAGTAGCCATCAGAGGATGGGTACATGGTGGTCATGAAGGGATGGACATGGTCAGAAACAATGCTCAGGTAGCCCGTGGCATTTAAACGATGCCCAATTGGCACTGAGGGGCCTAAAGTGTGCCAAGAAAACATCCCCCACACCATTACACCACCACCACCAGCCTGCATAGTGGTAACAAGGCATGATGGATCCACGTTCTCATTCTGTTTACGCCAAATTCTGACTCTTCCATTTGAATGTCTCAACAGAAATCGAGACTCATCAGACCAGGCAACATTTTTCCAGTCTTCAACTGTCCAATTTTGATGAGTTCACGCAAATTGTAGCCTCTTTTTCCTATTTGTAGTGGAGATGAGTGGTACCCGGTGAGGTCTTCTGCTGTTGTAGCCCATCCGCCTCAAGCAAATGCTTTGCTGCATACCTCGGTTGTAACGAGTGGTTATTTCAGTCAAAGTTGCTCTTCTATCAGCTTGAATCAGTCGGCCCATTCTCCTCTGACCTCTAGCATCATCAAGGCTGCACTCCCAATTATTAAAGAACTTCTACACATCTACCATTAAAAGCATTCTAATAGGAAGTATTACTGCCTGGTTTGGGAACAGCACACAACAGGACCGCAAGGCTCTAGGAAGAGTGGTGCGATCAGCTGCAGACATCACTGGGCTTTTACTTCCTAACTTCAAGGACATTTACACCAAGCAATGTCAGAGTAGGGCAAAGAAAATTGTCAGTGATAACAGCCACCCCAACAACAGCCTCTTTTCTATATTATATCCAGGTAAATGGTATCATGATTGCCTAAAGTCCAGTTCAGAAAGACTGAGGAATAGCTTTTTCCCATTGTACATACACAAGTGTTTAGATGTACATTATTCTCTATTGCTATTCTTAACTCTTTCATTTGTTATTTATTTAATTATTATTTATTATTTACCACATGTTTAAAATTCTATTAATGATTTTTCATATTTATTAAGTAATGTATCTTTGTTATTAGAACATTAGAAAATTAGAACAATCTAAATGAGATGAGATTATTCAGCCCAACAAAGCTTGCAAGTCCTATTAACTTAATTTTTACAAAATAGCAATCAAGTCTAGTTTTGAAATTCCCTAAAGTCCTACTGTCTACTACTTGGTAGCTTACTCCATGTCTATCATTCTTTATGTAAAGAAAAAATTCTTAATGTTTGTGTGAAATTTACTTTTAACAAGTTTCCAACAGTGTCCTTGTGTTCTTGATTAACTCATTTTAAAATAACAGTCTCGATCCACTGTACTAATTCCCTTCATAATTTTAAAACCAATTATGTGTCTTCTTAACCTCCTTAGCATTATATTTTCTCACAAAAAAACTTATAAAAAGTGTTTCATTTTTTGGCTTCAAAAAATTACATATTTATTACACTAATTTTTTGTACTGTAAAACCTGTAAAACACTAAAAGTACAAAGTCAGAAGTGTAGAAAGTATAATAATGATACAAATCATAATAATAATGAATAATAATACTATAATATTAATAAAAACAATTCTAATACATAATATTGCTAATGCTTTTTCAACTCTTTATTAACCCACGGTTTTTTAAATTTCCTACTAATTCCAAATTTAAGCATGTACCCATCCTGCATTTATATGTAAAATATTGTTAAACCTATTCCACTGCTGCTTGACTGTCTCAACACTTAAATGTCCATCCACCTTTGTCATTCCTACATCTGCTTAAAACTTGCAAAACCAAAGTAAATTTGTATCCACACTCTTCCAAAAACACTGAGAACTGTATTATATTATCATCACATGATCCTAGTGGGCTGACACCCTGCCCGTGGTTTGTTTCCTGCCTTGTGCCCTGTTTTGGCTGGGATTGGCTCTGGCAGACCCCGTGACCCTGTAGTTAGGATAAAGCGGGTTGGATAATGGATGGATGGTTGATCTTAGTAGGTCAATCTCCCTTTCTGCTTTAAGTATGTGTTCAGCATTTCTTGCCTCGCATTTCCTTTCATCCTACACCTGCACAGATCATTGTAGACATGGAACACACATGAAATGTATGTGTTCCAAATAATGATATGTTATTTACCCTGTACAACTCCAGGCACCTCACATGCAAATAAAGAGACTTGAGCTGGGAGATGTTTGCGACTGACCTCAGCTCTGTCTGGGGAGATGGGATAGCAGGCTACTTGCTGCTTGTGCTGATCGGCAACACATTTGCAAAACAAAAGACGCTAATGGAGAACTGCAAAGGGATTTAGGATGGTCCAAGATTATGAGTTTTGTCATAGGCTTCAGGGATTCTAGAGTTAAAGATCTTCTATAGTTATTTTTAATCCTTCCGACTTCTTAAACCCTCCTATAGTAGTTTCATTGATTCTTACAGTTGAAAGTATGTCTATATTTTGCCATGGTAGGGTACATTTAAGAGTATAGCTTAGCTTAGTTTTTTAAAACAAAGAAGGGGAATATCTTTCATGTTTTTTTTTATGTGAGAAGGAAAATTTGGATACCTGGCTTAAAGTTAAATCGACAATGGTGTAATTCTATGTTCAATAAAAGGTTTTAATTAAAATTCCTGCAGCAAATTGTAAGTTACTGTAACTACGTGCTGGAAACAGAATAGTGTCAATGTCAATACACTGCAATATTGTAGTAGTCGATTTTACTTGATATACATGAATGAACAAACTTTGTATGCTTAACACTAAAATTAGCAGAGCCAATGAAAAAACTCCAACAGAACCAAACTTTCCAGAAAAAAACGCCAACAGAAAAAATAATTCCAGCCCACCTTAAATCCCTTTGCACTTCTACGTCAGCCTCTTTTGTCTTCTAAATGTGTATATAAGCTGGAGCAGCCTTATACCACCCATCCCCACACAGCCCCACAATGCATCAGAGCGACCAAGAAGTTTTCCCAGTTCCTGCCTTGATTGATTATCTGGGAGGGAGCTACTCAGAATTGTAAGGGGAAATAAGTTGATGTGCATTTTGTGTCCAAACAATCTATGTAAACAAATCATTAAAACAGAAACGTTTTTCATGTTTTAGTAATAAATGACAAAATGTACACATGAACTATATAATATGTAAAGGCTGATGGCCACATATCAAATAAACACTTCCATAAAAAGGGCAACTACAATATGATAGCTTCTGTGGTGGAGTGGTTAGAGCTGTCAACTTTTAATCCAAAGGTCGTGAGTTCGAAACCAGCTCCCCTGCAAATTTACTGTTTTGACTAGTGAGCTGCTCTTATTGTTACTGTTATACAATAAAAACATACATTTCATTTGTGTCTGTAATAGCTGGTGTAAATTTATAGGACTTGTAAAAGTTAGCATTTTTTTTTCAGTTATTTTCTCAGTCACAATCACGATATAACGTCTAATGCCATCCTAACCCCCGCCCCAGATCTGACGCGGTTACTTTTTATCTAAAACTAGGAATAACTGTAGATGTCAGCGGTGTATTGAGACAATGCAACTGGAAATTCTCTGATCTGGAGGGGTAAAAGCTGACACACAAACACTGGTGAATCTGCCTAATTCTAATTCTGCGTAAGCAGGAACACTCAAAACTGAATAAAAAATAAATCAAGTGACAGTGAGATACGAAGAAGGCAGATTCACCAACGTTTTATGTATCAGCTTTTATCCCTCCAGATCAGAGAATGTTCCATTGCCTCAAAACACCACTCACATCTACAGTTACTCCCAGTTTCAAATAAAAACTAACAGCGTCAGATCCCCAGGACGATAGTATGTATCGTGATCGTGATAGTGAAGAGAAAAAAGGATAACTTTTATAAGTACAGTACTATAAATGTACACTGTCTGTTACAGACGCAAACTAAATGTATGTGTGTACTGTATAATAACAATAAGAGCAGCTCACTATTGAAAATGGCAAATATAGGAGGCAGTGGGGATCAAACCAGGGACTCTTGATTACAAGTCAGCAAATCTTACCGCTACACCACGGAAGCTGTTGTATCGTCCTTGAACCTTTTATGAAAGTGTTTATTTGATCTTTGGACTTCAGGCTTCACACATTCTATAGTTTCTGCCTACATTTTGTAACATTTATTACTAAAATATGAAAAAGTTTCTGTTTTAACAATGTGTTTACACAGATTACTGTAGAAACGAAACACACATAAAATGCAAGTGTTCCAAATACTGATCTATTATTTCCACTCTAAAACTCCAGCAGTTCACTACCAGATAATCAAACAAGGCATGAGCTGGAAGAAGTTTGTGAACGTTCTGCGATGGTGGGGGATGGAATAGCAAGCTGCTTGTCTTAATCAGCACATTTACAGGACAAAAGACGCTGACAGAGAGGTGCGAACGGATTTAAGGTGGACCAGATTTACCAGTTTTCTCGTAGGCTCTGGTAATTTTAGTGTTAAAGTAGTTGCTAGATAATCTCTAAATTCTGAGCAAATCCTACAGACCTAAAATTTAATCCATTTAAGTTTAAAGTTGACAGTATCTTGTGGCTAGTCACAGAATTTCACGTAGTTATATAACTAACTCATCCGGTCTGGTAGCTTACTTTATTGTGAAAATTAAGCAATGAGACAAATAGAAAAACTATAATTAATTTTAAGTAAAAATATGGCTGGAAGCTATTCCCGGGAACCCAAGTGTACATGAAGTTATGCTTATGATTGTTTCCTAATGGTAAATCACTGAAGCCTGCAGGATAGCTGACTTACTCCAGTATGATTGAAATACTAACTGTTGAATGTAATTTTTCATGTGTGATATGAATAAATTAAGACTGTATTTAATGGTCAACTTTCAATTTTTATTTTGTATGCAGCACAAATTTATTCTCCTTCTGGTTGCCACTTTTTCTGATTTTCCTGTCATACTCTGAATGTTCCAAGTCAAAGTCCATATTGTTTCTCCTTCACACTTCTTGCTCAGTGCCTTTCCTTTATCTCCCTTGCTATCAAATCAATCTCCCACAAAGCATCAAGTCTAGCATTACCATAAATCATGTTTCCTGTACTGTTAGTTCAGTCAGGATCCCCAACGTTTGATTTGACGTGGACAGGTGGTGCTTCCCTTGGGATACTATGTGTTGTATATATCTCATCCTTTGTCGCTCTCCTCTTTGTATCTTAACATCAGCAGGGTATTGCCATTAAACCAGACCAGTAGCATTTTATAAACTGCTTTGAAAGTTTTCGCAATGAAACCTTAATGAAAATATCAGAACTTCTTTAAATTGCCGTCCAAATTAATTAAAGCTGTATTTGGCTTATGGAGTAGGAGTTCACTGCATCACTGAAAAATATACTGCTTTCTTATTCTTATTCCCAGATAATAATGTTACCATTGGCAGGGCCTCTTAAAGCCCATTGCGGCACTTCTTGTGTGATTTTGGGCTATACAAAAATAAATTGTATTGTATTGTATTGTATTATAGGGAAACATAAAAAATTACTGCTAATGCCTGTTCACCTTTTTATTCAGATAAATATTTAATTATGTTTGACTTGCATTATGGATTTTTAAAATGTCTATAATGCACTTTTAGCTGCATGATATAATTTGGACTCATTGAATTATAAAATAGTTTACTTTAAACTATACACAGTATACTGTACTTGTCAAAATAAAGATCTACACTATAACTTGGTTTAAGAATAAAGGGTGTCAGGTTTTCTTATATACTGGCCATTTCCTTGTGCAGTATTCTGTGTACAAACTAGGAGCTCTAACAAGGCAAAAAAAATATAATCTCAACAAAATATTCCTTTAATATATTTTTACTTCCTAATATAGAGCTGAAAATATAAAAAGTTTCTGACAGGACTGAACTTACAATTAGCTTGCCACATAGTTGGCAGCTCAAACTCATCAGTAATGTGAAAGTGTTTTACAGTTGGCTTTTCAAATCTATAGTAATGTATAGTGTGTGTAATAAATTTTTAATAAATGGTCTGTTATTCATTTAAATGTCTCTGTTATTCAGTGTCTTGATAAACTGGTACTTTGAACAGTATGGGTTAAAAATCCCTTATATTATTTGTTAGAGGTTGGACGTCTACAAAAAATATCAGCTACAGTTGTTGTACTTCATGGTATTAAGTATTGTTATTTAACTTATTGTCTTGAATCATATTTATCTGCAGGAAAGTTTGGTTCAAGTGCATGTATACTCTCTCCTTTGGAAAAAAAAAAATAAGAAAACTTTTGTTTGTTCTTTTTTTATGTATAAGGTGTTATTACAGTTGATGGCTACGATGTACGTACATTAAATCCACACTGGCTAAGAAACAATATTGGAACTGTGAGTCAGGTAAGATGTTATTATAAGTGTGAATACTTGGTTAAATTTAATTTTCCCTTTTATTCATTTGGTACCAACAACAGTCAGACATTTGTTATTAAAGGAATACTTCACCCAAAATGGTAATTTTTTGTCTGTTGCATACTCTGTGTTGTTAGTAGTGATGTCCAAGAAAAACATTTTTAATACTGTGTTTTCTTGAAGAAGAAAGACATCAATATTCCTGATACGGTGTATGTTAATGAAGCCCACCTTGAATGACCATAAATAATATTAAAATGCCCATGAAAAAATCTGAAAGTACTCATGTTGCATACTCCAAATGTCAGGTATTCAGTCATATGCTCACAACGTCCCAAACACATGTACTTTGGCTATAATATTTTTAAATAAATGGTTACTAGAAGTCCTATCATGCACAACAGAGAAGAGAATTCAAACAGAGTGTAGTTTTTGTAGACCTGCCTACTCCTTATTCATTGATCAGTAGTCTCCTGCCCAGTAATAATTCATTCATGTCACACTGTACAAACATTCTGAAAGAAGGGTATAATTAAATATTAAAAGTTTAATAAATTAGGGTGAAATCTTTATCAGGTGGAAAGTATGCCTTGTTAATTGTGCATATACAGTCATATGAAAAAGTTTGGGAACCCCTCTAAGCCTGCATAATGATTTACTCTACTTTCAACAAAAAAATAACAGTGGTAGGTCTTTCATTTCCTAGAAACATCTGAGTACTGGGGTGTTTTCCAAACAAAGATTTTTAGTGAAGCAGTATTTAGTTGTATGAAATTAAATCAAATGTGAAAAACTGGCTGTGCAAAAATTTGAGTACTCTTGTAATTTTGTTGATTTGAATACATGTAACTGCTCAACACTGATTACTTGCAACACCAGATTGGTTGGATTAGCTCATTAAGCCTTGAACTTCATAGACAGGTGTGTCCAATCATGAGAAAAGGTATTTAAGGTTGTGCTTCCCAATTTGCACAAAGAAAATCTGTATGGCAGGGTGATGAGAAAGAAGCCCTTTCTGCACTCACACCACAAACAGAGTCGCTTGTTGTATGCAAATGCTCATTTAGACAAGCCAGATTCATTTTGGAACAAAGTGCTTTGGATTGATGAGACAAAAATTGAGTTATTTGGTCATAACAAAAAGCGCTTTGCATGGCGGAAGAAGAACACTGCATTCCAAGTAAAACACCTGCTACCTACTGTCAAATTTGGTGGAGGTTCCATCATGCTGTGTGGCTAGTTCAGGGACTAGGGCCCTTGTTAAAGTCGAGAGTCAGATGAATTCAACCAATATAAACAAATTCTTCAGGATAATGTTCAAGCATCAATCACAAAGTTGAAGTTACACAGGGTTTAGCTATTCCAACAAGACAATGACTCAAAACACAGTTCGAAATCTACAAAGGCATTCATGCAGAGGGAAAAGTACAATGTTCTGGAATGGCCGTCACAGCCCCCTGACTTGAATGTCATCAAAAATCTATGGGATGATTTGAAGCAGGCAGTCCATGCTCGACATCCATCAAATTTAACTGAACTGGAGAGATTTTGTATGAAAGAATGGTCAGAAATACCTCCATCCAGAATCCAGACACTCATCAAAGGCTATAGGAGGCATCTAGAGGCTGTTATATTTGCAAAAGGAGGCTCAACTAAGTATTGATGTACTATCTCTGTTAGGGTGCCCAAATTTATGCACCTGTTTAATTTTGTTATGATGCATATTGCATATTTTTTGTTAATCCAATAAACTTAATGTCACTGCTGAAATACTACTGTTTCCATAAGGCATGTCATATATTAAAAGGAAGTTGCTACTTTGAAAGCTCAGCCAATGATAAACAAAAATCCAAAGAATTAAGAGGGGTTCCCAAACTTTTTCATATTATTGTACATGAGTTTTCAACAAGCAGAAGGTCAATTGACAGGTGCAGTTTGCAGATGAAAAACCCAGAAGTATTACATTTGTTGCTTAATGACCAACAAAATGAAGTGAGAGGCCAGTCTTCAATTCAGAAACTCGTCCCATCTGATATTGTTTCTCTGTTTTGCATCAGAGGATTTTATGGAAGTGGTTCGTTTAGCAATATTTTAGCCAAAATACAGGTGTTTCAGATTATGTGAGTATACGACTGGATACCTAACATTAGGATTATGTGACAAAAGTAATTTGACATTTTGTTATTAATATTTGAACATTGTTGGGTGCTGTAAAAGTTGGTCTCCTTTCAAGTCTGCTTTATCATGAATTTTTTCATCCTTGGCAGTTTATTGTTCTTTCCCCTGTCAATTTGGGCGGAGTGGTTGCCGTCACTGCCAAAAGAGATCCCAGTCTGCTGGGCCCTTGAGCAAGGTCCTTAACCTGCAATTGCTTCAGGGGTGCTGTACAATGGTAGACTCTGTGTTCTGACCCCAAGGGATATGCGAAAAACTAACAAATTCCTAATACAAGAAATTGTATAAGGCGAAATAAAGAACAAAAAAAAAATCCCACATCTTCAGTTATATAGTCTGAGCTCTTGTTAGTGTTTAATCTGCAGACTCCACTCAAAATCAGTCTTAATTACATTTGCAGAACATTATGGGTTGTGATCATGCTGAAATATCAGGTATTTGCCAATAAATTATTTTCTCATAGGTACTGCATAATAAACCGTAATCTGTTCCTATTTCTCAGCAGTCATTCCAGCATTTTTAAACAGATCCCCTACACCACTGGCTGAAATGTTCCTCAAATCATGATGGAGCTGCCACCATATTTCTCAGAAGGCTACAGAAAGTCATCCGTGGCCTTCTCCCCAATTTTTGTTCTTACACAGTGGCATCTTTTTGAACCAGAACACTGAAAATTGTATATAACTTTCAATATGAAACTTTATGAAACTTCAGTTGTGTGTCTGTGAAAGTATTTTATCCTAGGTATTTTCATACCTTGAAGCACACATGCATTTGTGGCTACCATCCAATACATTAATTTATTTGTTAAACTGCTATTATTGTTGTTGTTGTTATTTTGAATCAAGTGTGCCATTGGTGGTTTTTAACAAACACTTAGCATGACTGGAGTGCCAAAACGAAAGATTTCGAAACCAAACCTGTACTGTTCTAGTATTGCCATATTGTGTAAATATGTATTTGGAAAACACAAATTCTTGTTTCTTATAATTGTGTCAATGATTATTTTCATTTTTTTAAATGTTATATACCGTTTTCAACATTTACATAAATACTTAATGCCCAAATAGCTACATTTAAAAATAATTTTTGTGGGTGACCTACAATTTTGTGTTTTTATGTTTAATTTTTGTAAAGATATATTAATTGTATGTTTATTTTTATGATTATTGTGTTCATTAATGTTTACAATCTTTTAATAACTTTGGTATTATACTATTTTAATTCATAAATAAAAGAGGGACACTTGCACTGTGCATTATTTATAGTATATTTTGAGTGTTAGTATGATGGCACTTTATATATGTTTTGTATACAAGTATTAAAAGGTACTTTTAACTTTGTATTATTTAATTATTGTTTTTTTGTATTTGTATAGGAACCAGTTCTATTTTCTTGTTCTATTGCTGAGAATATTGCTTATGGAGCCAATGATCCTTCCCAAGTAACCACTGAAGATATATATAGAGTTGCCAAAATTGCCAATGCCTACAGCTTTGTGCAGAACTTTCCAAATGGATTTGACACTGTTGTTGGAGAAAAGGGGGTTCTATTGTCAGGTATTTTTTATTTAGTTTTACTGTGGAGAGCACTTAGTATTTAAATCCAATCAATACAATGTTCAGGTATGGGTAAATACACCTAGAAATGCATATAGAGCTATGCTGTATTTATTTAGTGTTAGTAGGGTTGGATGATAACATGATGTCTTCAACAGGGAGAGTTAACTCCATAAATGTACCAGGTTCAGTGCTGGAATTCACACTGTAGAAAGATTGTACTGCGTCCATATAAAAGAACATGGTAGGCGTGATCAGTGAAATAGAGAAAAAGGTAGAAAGATAAAGTCATACACGGAGCTGCTAGAAAGGCTGCCACTTGCGGTGGCGGCTGAATTATTATATATTTTACCTGAGAACTTGTCACAGTCCTCCACAAACTCTACAAGAGCACTATACAAAAATGAATTGAATCGAATGGATAATAAAAAAAAACACATGCAAGCAATATAACTGAATGATAAAATATACTGTATATGGCAGTTAAAAGAGTAATGTTCCATAGGCAGGTCATATAGTTGCAAATTTCATTAAACACACAGACCACAGTAAAGTACTGAAAGTCTTTGATCCTCATGGCTGTCTACACATATATGTATGTGTTTGTATTCATATATCTATACTAATAAAAGGCAAAGCCCTCACTGACTCAGTCACTCACTCACTAACTCACTCACTCATCACTAATTCTCCAACTTCCCGTGTAGGTAGAAGGCTGACCCCATCTTCACGAAATTTGGTTGGCGGCTTCCCTGCGCTAACCGAAACCAATGTACGTACTTATTTCAGTGGTATGACGCCACTGTCAGCCGCCATATTGAACTTTCCAGCGTCACTAATTCTCCAACTTCCCACGTAGGTAGAAGGCTGAAATTTGGCAGGCTTATTCCTTACAGATTACTTACAAAAGTTAAGCAGGTTTCATTTCAAAATTCTACGTGTAATGGTCATAACGGTCGACAACGTCCACCATGTTGAACTTTCTTATTTATGGCCCCATCTTCACGAAATTTGGTAGGCGGCTACCCTGCGCTAACCGAAACCAAAGTACGTACTTAGTTCAGTGGTATGGTGCCACTGTCGGCCACCATATTGAACTTTTCAATGGTCTTTGTTACTTATGGGCCCATCTTCAAGAAATTTGGTACGCGGGTTCCCAACGCTAACTGATTCCTACTTACGTACATATATACGTCCATAGCCTGCAGCGCGGTCACCGTGTGAGGCGGCATTGGGTCCCCCATCCGAACGCCTCCCACGTTGTTGGCTGCCTGTCGATATAAGGCCGTCCGTCGCTCCAGTCTCTACATTCCCTTCCTTACTACGCCACGAGATTCACATCTCCCTGCTGATAACTACAGCCTTTTAATTTAATCCACGGCTTCTCCGCTGTTTTATTGTTCATTTATTACGATTATAGTTATTGTGTAGGTATTTTAGACTTACTTTACATTGTTCAGGTACCCATTTCCTTTATAATTCCAACCGTACCCCCATTAACATGTCTATCGAGGTGATCACCTTTGATCAAAGAACTGTCACTTACCGAGTGCTTTCCATGCCCGGAGATGGCACCTGCCTTTTCCATTCTCTTTGTTACATATTGCATGGCCATATCAGGCTTACTCTTGATATCCGGAGGAACATTGTGTCTTATGTATTGAATGACTGGGACAGGTTCAAGGTGTGGACTGATGACGGTACAGGAGATAATTATGCTACACAGGAGCACTATAAGAGAGAAATGCATAAGCCCTTCACCTATGGTTCTGCATGTGAGTTGATGGCTGCCACTAAATTGTTCGGTTGTCACTTTCAAGTGTACCGAAATGGCCAAATATTTTACACCTTTCGACAACTGCCAATGCCTCTTAAACATCTTAGATTCACAGGTGACGATTTCAGTAGTGGACACTTTGATGTTTATGAATGTTTAAACTCTCAAAAGCTAGATGTGAAGTTATCGATGAAACCGGTTGTATACTTACAACGCTTGACAGATGCCGAATGTCTCTTCAAAACAAGTCCTACAAATACTGTCGTAATTGAAACAAACCATGAAACTCAAACCAATTATGACAGCAGCAATCCAAGCTGTGAGATCTGAAACAAGATTACTGTTCACATGGCCAACTGTACGTTGCATGCTCAAGAGTAAGCTCAGCGCACAGCTTGGTCATATTACAACCGGATGGCCGAACTCACAATGTGGTATACAAAGAGATCCTTAACAAATAATTATTTTTATATTTTCCCTCAATTTAAAAAGGTTTAATTTTCTTCTTAATAAAAATTTTAAGGCAGAACTTCGCGCTCTGCTGGTATTTTGCTAGTGTATGTACAGTGGTGTGAAAAACTATTTGCCCCCTTCCTGATTTCTTATTCTTTTGCATGTTTGTCACACAAAATGTTTCTGATCATCAAACACATTTAACCATTAGTCAAATATAACACAAGTAAACACAAAATGCAGTTTTTAAATGATGGTTTTTATTATTTAGGGAGAAAAAAAAATCCAAACCTACATGGCCCTGTGTGAAAATGTAATTGCCCCCTGAACCTAATAACTGGTTGGGCCACCCTTAGCAGCAATAACTGCAATCAAGCGTTTGCGATAACTTGCAATGAGTCTTTACAGCTCTGGAGGAATTTTGGCCCACTCATCTTTGCAGAATTGTTGTAATTCAGCTTTATTTGAGGGTTTTCTAGCATGAACCGCCTTTTTAAGTCATGCCATAGCATCTCAATTGGATTCAGGTCAGGACTTTGACTAGGCCACTCCAAAGTCTTCATTTTGTTTTTCTTCAGCCATTCAGAGGTGGATTTGCTGGTGTGTTTTGGGTCATTGTCCTGTTGCAGCACCCAAGATCGCTTCAGCTTGAGTTGACAAACAGATGGCGGACATTCTCCTTCAGGATTTTTGGTAGACAGTAGAATTCATGGTTCCATCTATCACAGCAAGCCTTCCAGGTCCTGAAGCAGCAAAACAACCCCAGACCATCACACTACCACCACCATATTTTACTGTTGGTATGATGTTCTTTTTCTGAAATGCTGTGTTCCTTTTACGCCAGATGTAACGGGACATTTGCCTTCCAAAAGTTCAACTTTTGTCTCATCAGTCCACAAGGTATTTTCCCAAAAGTCTTGGCAATCATTGAGATGTTTCTTAGCAAAATTGAGACAAGCCCTAATGTTCTTTTGCTTAACAGTGGTTTGCGTCTTGAAATCTACCATGCAGGCCGTTTTTGCCCAGTCTCTTTCTTATGGTGGAGTCGTGAACACTGACCTTAATTGAGGCAAGTGAGGCCTGCAGTTCTTTAGACGTTGTCCTGGGGTCTTTGTGACCTCTCGGATGAGTCGCCTCTGCGCTCTTGGGGTAATTTTGGTCGGCCGGCCACTCCTGTGAAGGTTCACCACTGTTCCATGTTTTTGCCATTTGTGGATAATGGCTCTCACTGTGGTTCGCTGGAGTCCCAAAGCTTTAGAAATGGCTTTATAACCTTTACCAGACTGATAGATCTCAATTACTTCTGTTCTCATTTGTTCCTGAATTTCTTTGGATCTTGGCATGATGTCTAGCTTTTGAGGTGCTTTTGGTCTACTTCTCTGTGTCAGGCAGCTCCTATTTAAGTGATTTCTTGATTGAAACAGGTGTGGCAGTAATCAGGCCTGGGGTGGCTACGGAAATTGAACTCAGGTGTGATACACCACAGATAGGTTATTTTTTAACAAGGGGGCAATTACTTTTTCACACAGGGCCATGTAGGTTTGGATTTTTTTTCTCCCTAAATAATAAAACCATCATTTAAAAACTGCATTTTGTGTTTACTTGTGTTATATTTGACTGATGGTTAAATGTGTTTGATGATCAGAAACATTTTGTGTGACAAACATGCAAAAGAATAAGAAATCAGGAAGGGGGCAAATAGTTTTTCACACCACTGTATATGTATGTGTATATATATGTTGATATGTGTGTATATATATATATATATATATATATATATATATATATATATATATATATATATATATATATATAGATATGTGTATATGTACTGTATATATATATATATATATATATATATATATAGATATGTGTATATGTAGATATGTTTATATGTGTGTGTGTGTATATGTGTGTATATATATATATATATATATATATATATATATATATATGACAGCAACACTCATAACAGTGACAAAACAATTACATTGACAGTCATGTTACGTTATTTTTAAAATGTTTCCTTTTCTTTTTCATAACTTCTTTAACACACTACTTCTCCGCTGCAAAGCGCGGGTATTTTGCTAGTATATAATATAATATAATATAATGTGTGTGTGTGTGTGGATATATATCTTTATGTATGTATGTGTGTGTGTGTGTGTGTGTGTGTGTGTGTGTGTGATTTTCTCGGAAGACAATTTATATATCTATACTAACAAAAGGCAAAGCCCTCACTGATTCATCACTAATTCTCAAACTTCCCATGTAGGTAGAAGGCTGAAATATGGCAGGCTCATTCCTTACAGCTTACTTACAAAAGTTAGGCAGGTTTCATCGTCACGCCTCCCACGTAATTGAGTGCCTGCCCATATAAGGTCATCTGTCAGCATTACACAATTAAGAAGGCAGCAAAAGAATATGAAGCGTGTGACGCATTCAAGCATATTCATAAGTGCAGGTACTGCCGAAAAAAAGCACATGGTAGAAAAAGTCAATGTCCAGCTAAAGGAAGACCGTGTAAAAAATGTGGTAAATTAAACCACTTCGCTAAAGTTTGCAGGACTGGGAAAGGTAAACCCGTGCATGAAGCGTGTGATGTCTCAGATAAAGATGAAGACGAGCTGTTTATTGACGCAGTAAGAAAGGATCAACCCTGTGAATCTGAACAAGCCTTTGTAGACATATCAATAGGAAAGCAGGGTGTAAATCTTAAGTTTAAATTAAGTTCATAGACACACTGCCATTAAATATTCACAGGCAATCCACAACTTAATACGGGGAATGCCTGTTAAACATCTTCATGAGTCACAGATTCACGAGTACCGATTTGGGTAGTGAATGAAACCTGTTATCTTTACAATGGTTGACAAACACGGAATATAACTTGAACACAACACATCCTCCAAATACGAACCTGATTGAAAGAAATAATGATAATCAAATCCTTGATGACATGACAGCAACACTCATAACAGTCACAAAACAATTACATTGACAATCATGTTACGTTATTTTTGAAATGTTTCCTTTTCTTTTTCATAACTTCTTTAACACACTACTTCTCCGCTGCATATATATGCATCCAGAAAGTATTCACAGCGCATTACTTTTTCCACATTTTGTTATGTTACAGCCTTATTTCAAAATGGATTAAATTCATTTTTTTCTCTCAGAATTCTACACACAACACCCCATAATGACAACATGAAAAAAGTGGACTTGAGATTTTTGCAAATTTTATTAAAAATAAAAAAATTAAGAAAGCACATAAGTATTTACAGCCTTTGCCATGAAGCTCAAAATTGAGCTCAGGTGCATCCTGTTTCCCCTGATCATCCTTGAGATGTTTCTGCAGCTTAATTGGAGTCCACCTGTGGTAAATTCAGTTGATTGGACATGATTTGGAAAGGCACACACCTGTCTATGTAAGGCCCCACAGTTGACAGTTCATGTCAGAGCACAGACCAAGCATGAAGTCAAAGGAATTGTCTGTAGACCTCCGAGACAGGATTGTCTCGAGGCACAAATCTGGGGAAGGTTACAAAAAAATTTCTGCTGCTTTGAAGGTCCCAATGAGCACAGTGGTCTCCATCATCCGTAAGTGGAAGAAGTTCAAAACCACCGGGACTCTTCCTAGAGCTGGCCGGCCATCTAAACTGAACGATCAAGGGAGAAGGGCCTTAGTCAGGGAGGTGACCAAGAACCCGATGGTCACTTTGTCAGAGCTCCAGACGTCCTCTGTGGAGAGAGGAGAACCTTCCAGAAGGACAACTATCTCTGCAGCAATCCACCAAACAGGCCTGTATGGTAGAGTGGCCAGACGGAAGCCACTCCTTAGTAAAAGGCACATGGCAGCCCGCCTGGACAAAGATTAAACTCTTTGGTGTGAATGTGAGGAGTCACATTTGGAGGAAACCAGGCCGGTCATCACCAGGCCAATACCATCCCTACAGTGAAGCATGGTGGTGGCAGCAACTTGCTGTGGGGATGTTTTTCAGCGGCAGGAAATGGGAGACTAGTCGGGATAAAGGGAAAGATGACTGCAGCAATGTACAGAGACATCCTGGATGAAAACCTGCTCCAGAGCGCTCTTGACCTCAGACTGGGGTGACGGTTCATCTTTCAGCAGGACAACGACCCTAAGCACACAGCCAAGATATCAAAGGAGTGGCTTCAGGACAACTCTGTGAATGTCCTTGAGTGGCCCAGACTTGAATCCGATTGAACATCTCTGGAGAGATCTTAAAATGGCTGTGCACTGACGCTTCCCATCCAACCTGATGGAGCTTGAGAGGTGCTGCAAAGAGGAATGGTGAAACTGGCCAAGGATAGGTGTGCCAAGCTTGTGGCATCATATTCAAAAAGACTTGAGGCTGTAATTGCTGCCAAAGGTGCATCAACAAAGTATTGAGCAAAGGCTGTGAATACTTATTTACATGTGATTTCTCAGTTTTTTTATTTTTAATAAATTTGCAAAGTCCTCAAGTAATATTTTTCATGTTGTCATTATGGGGTGTTGTGTGTAGAATTCTGAGGAAAAAAATGAATTTAATCCATTGTGGAATAAGGCTGTAACATAACAAAATGTGGAAAAAGTGATGCGCTGTGAATAATTTCCAGATGCACTATATACAATATATGGACATTGTGCTTCAGGAACACACTGATTACACTTGATCACAGGTGGAAGCCAGTAACCATGGTCTGCAATGGATATGGTGGTTACTTACACCTGATTGAGTTTACAAATATTGTTTAGAAGGGGGGTGATCCTTTATTAATCTCAGTATGTCTTGTTTTTGATTTTTCAAAATTCTACTGAACTGTAGCTGTGATATCTTTAACTTGGATGTTATAGGTTGCATTAAGTAAAGCTGGACAAAATATTGGTTTGTGTGTTTTCATTTAAGGCTGTATGTGTGTATGTGTATATATATATATATATATGTATATGTATATGTATATGTATATATATGTATATATATATATATGTATATGTATATATATATATATATATGTATATATATATATATATATGTATATATATATATATATATATGTATATATATATATATATATGTGTATGTATATATATATATGTATATATGTGCGTGTGTGTGGGCAAAAGTGTATATACAGAAAAAAGTTGAGAGTTATTTCTACAATGAAGATGAAAGAAGGTAAAAAAAATGCAACATTTTAGCTGTTGGACCCTTGAGCAAGCCCCTTAACCTGCAATTGCTGAGCGCTTTGAGTAGTGAGAAAAGCGCTATGTAAATGCAAAGAATTATTATTATTATTATGATGAAAGCTATACAGCTGAAACATTGTGTCTTTTACTTTTGTTTCTTTTCAGTGTAGAAATAACATTTAATATTGTTTTCTTTGCAGATGCATGCTGATACTGTGACCTTTAGGAATACCTTGTTGTTGCCTCCTGGCATAGGAGTTTAAAAAAGTACCTAACTGGAGCAAACTTTCAGCTTCTATATTTCAGCCAATTACTGAGCCACCACACTGCTCTTCAGTTGGCTAGCTCTGCTCACACGAAGCACCCTTGCTGTACTCTGTAGATCAATCAGCCCCAGCAATTGCAATTGCCACCTTTGTAAAAGGATAGTTATTTCTCATTCACCGATCTACCTCAGCTTCTGAGCGATACCAATCACAAAGGTGCTAAACGCTTCCCATCTTTACACTTTCCACAGTATTACAGCTTTTAATCAAAATACAAAAGACATATACATATTCTAGAATCTGAAGAACGTCAAACAAAGCTAGTCAGTCCATCAACTCGCAGACACATGGTTAGGGCACCGACTTTTAACTGTAAGGTTATCTATATATACACGTGTGTCAAAGCTATACAGGCCAGAAATGGCTTTGACCTACACAGACTGCTTTGAGGTAATTAATACAGTGTAAATTAAATACTACAGTTTAAGTCACTGAAAATGTTGTTATTGATAGGGACTTTGTTTAAAGTCTTTCTGTCAGAAGTCCTAACTGTAAGATACTGTGATGGTCTTGGCATCACATTGTACCCTTTGTTTCTGTGACTCCTAAAAACAATTAAGTGGTTAAAGCAATCCCTTAAAAGCTAAGATGAAGCATAAAGTGGTATCTCTAGCAGGGAAAAAAAAATCTTAGATCTTTTGAAAAGTGTCCCTTGCCAAAAGCATTATTCCCTAAACAATACAGTGTAACAACTATTTGCATAACATTTATATTGTAGTAGCAAATAATACACCATATTATATAAAGGACTTGAGTATCCATATAGTGTCCTGTAACCAGTCCCCTGTGGATACAGAGAGCTAACTGTATATAAAAATATATAAAATGTAAAGTAGAGTTTCTCACTCACCTTCAGAAACAATATTTCACATGTTGTTAAAATTCATTTCATTTGTATTATTTTAGTGAAAATATCTACTTTTTCTTTCTACACAAATAATCTGCCTATTTATTTAATTTTACACCTTTTTGTTTTTCACTGCTTTCAATTTCTGGAGAGAAATCCCCTAAACCATGTTTTTACTTGTTTCCCTATTTCTCTTATTCTTCTTATTTTATCTTGACTTTCTGATGCTTGTATTTTTATTGTAGAACTAACAAACAGTATTATTTATCATATAATTTTAAGTGTTTTCCCCTTAACTCCCTTTCTTTTACTGTATCATTCTCTGCTTCTATCCGTTCAAATTCTTCTTTTGATATATTGTTACATAACTTTCAGGCCACATTTTCTATATATTTTTGTTTGGCTTCCTTTAAAAAAACATAGTTTATGGGCACAATATTTTGTTTCATTGCATACAGGTGGATTTGGACTCAACAGTTTTTTACTGTTATTTTTAAAACACCTTGCAGTTTACCAAATTTCAGTATTTTCAATCTAATCATTTTCTTTGTTCCTGATCACCATATTACAGTATCTTCTGCCATCTTTATATATCAGTATGTATCTTGTTTATATTGGGTAATGGTCTTACTTAGGAACGAAAAAAGGAAATCAACAGTGCCTAGTACAAAAAACAAAGTACTTTCATAGTATGTGTGGTGCCTTCTATTATCGGTCCATTTCAGACATCGTGGCACTCCTTCTGTCTCTTTCATCCAATCCGCCAGCTTTTCCTTTAGCATACTTCTATCTCTGCACTCTTATTCATCTGTTCTGCATCCATCATGCAGATTCTGGGTTTGTATCAATACTACCATTATAACAGTCAGTGCAGGTTACTAATTGGGACAGTAGTTATAGAGAAAGTTGTGACTTAAATAAGAAAACTAAGAACATAAACATTACTTTTAGTAGCCTTAAAGCCTAAGTTGAGGTTTAAGTAAAATTGAGGAAATCCAGGAAACTACCCCTGCTTGGTTAGCCGTGGAAATTAAATTTTGTTCTAAATCTTCTTTGTATGGTTTGCTGTGTCCACCAGCCACCAGTAATTATTGTCAGTTTCAACCTATATGCATACCTGAGAGATTGCCTGTTACTTTGAATGAGGATTTAGACACTTAAAAAGCAAAAAAACAGTCTTATGGGATGTACCCCTTAATTATCTATGGGATAATATGTGCCAAGCAACCCATAATTCAGTTTATTATTAATTATTTTTCTCATATCTCATCTGAATTTGTTTAAAGTGTGCACAGTACACAATCTAACCAGTGAGTGATGTCATAAAGTGCCAGCATTATTAAGCCACATGTACTGGGAATGACCTGCAATTAAACCATTTTTGAGAAATATGTTTTTATGTCTTCTGTTTAGTATAGCCTTGGATTTAAGATAACTCTTAATGCATTAACATCAATATTTAGAGTAATGCTAGAAGGGAAAAAATGTGCTTGTTTGTAATATTATGCACCACACTAGCTGCATGAAGACTTAACTTGCTTGCCTCAATCCACGCTCTATAACTCAGTGGGAAAGCAATGTTCTGTATTACCCCAAAATGTAAAAAGTCTAATTCTCTTATGAAGATCTGTTCCAAATTTGAAAACAACTTGTTAATACACTTGCTATGGTGTTTTTCACTTGATAAAGTTGTGTGTTGTTGTTATGTCTTGTTTGTTTAAAATGTAAATTAAAATTAAATAACAAAACCTAAATGAAATTAATAAATTAAGAGATTCATTCAGTTGAATATTAAGTGAACCGTTCACTCGACTAGTTTTTACTTCAGATAAAAGGAATATCTGAGGCAATGTAGAAAATAGACCCATATTATTTCTTAAGTATGGAATTAAAATTTTATAGTATATTACCTATGCATATATGTCAGTACAATTTATGTACAATTTAAAAATTTTTTAACAGGTGGTCAAAAACAGAGGATTGCTATTGCTCGAGCCCTATTAAAGGTACAGTATATATTTACTTCAGATTCTGTAAATGTACATTTTATTTACAACTTACTACTATGAAAAAGATGTTAATATAACCTACAGCATGTTTTATGTTTTAAAGTATTTTCCTTGCTGAGATATCAAGGCTTTCTAGATATATTTCTACCTTGTCTGGACACGGCAGTAATGTTTCTACATTATTGTATTTGCGTAACAAAAGTAAAAAATCTCCAGATATCATTTGATTAAAGATCTTATATATCACTTGTACTTGAGGTTTATAGCGTGCTTGCTAACTGTTGAGCTTTGCATCATCTTTGACCTTTTGCCGTATTTAGTCCTTTCATTTCATATGTTGACTGTACACGCTAAGGGAGATCGTGTCTCATTTTTCCTGCCCAGGAATACCTTTACATGAAACACCTTGTGGACAACAGGACACTAGCAAAAAATGTTTCAGGTGTTTGTATTTCCCTTACAACAACTTACCTGTCACTTTAAATAGAAGTGAGAAATCCTTTTTGGAAGTAAAAGTTTTTTGAGGCACTGATAAGAAACTTAAGAAACATGAATTTTACAAATGACTGTTCAGTCCATCAAGCTTTTTTGTTTAGCTAGGCTGTCCCAATATTTTATGCATTTTAAAGTACAGTAGATAGATTCCTTGAAATATTTTTGTATGCTGTTGAAAAGCTGTCTTGAGTTGTCATCAAGACTAACCACTATTACCTCTAGAATAGATATGGATGTAAGGTATACAAATTTGGGTTAATTTCTTTTAACAAGCCATTGAATTTATGTATAGGAAAAAAGAGCATAGATGGAAAATTAAATTTAGAACATAATTATTCATAGATACAAACACAAAATCTACATAAATATCCCTGAGTTTTATTCCTTAGCTTTTACCATAGGATAAATGCAAAGAAAGAAAAGTACTTATTGGTGTTGAAGTTCTTTACAGTACTGTGCTGGCATGTGGCGCGATGGAGAAGCGCTTCCCCACAAAATGAATGTGCTTGCTGTGAATTGAAACTTGTGCCTGGTGTCTGTCTGTGCCACTATATATATATATATATATATATATATATATATATATATATATATATATATATATATATATATATATATATATATATATATATATATATATATATATTGCAGTGTGAAAATTAACATGTTAATTCATGCAATTCATTTTCAAAGGTATAATGCATTATTTTTCCTTAATTCCATTAATCAGCATCCCTTACTGTCTAAGCAAACGGTTTTCAAACTGAGGGCTGTGTCCTTGACAAGGATAACATTGTAAAAAGTAAAATGAATTCCAGTTTTACAAAATGTTTGGTTTTTAAAATAAAATGTACACATAAATGAAAGTGTTCTTTAGTTGTTACATAAAAGTAGTTGTTTATCCATGTATGAATACAGGAGAGTAAAAAGTGGAACTTAAAAGAACCTGTGATTACAGATTAGCCAAAAATTTATCTCAGTGCTCACATGGGGCGTGGTTTCACTGTGCCATCTCACACTGGTCGTGTTTTCAAACTCTGCTTCTGTCTTTCCAAATTGAAGTCTTTCAAAACTCAGTTTATCTTCCACAATACTCCCAAATGCTCTATTTCTCACTAAGACTTATAAATGAGCAGGCTGTGTTCTTTTTCTCGGGTATGGTTTGCTAACGTTAAAAGATTTTTAGTTTTGGTGAATTTGTTTTGTGTACCATCATTTTAAAGCAGTTTTAGAAACTGGCCGATTAAGGCAGATTATTGTACCTTGAAGATAAACTTTAACAATTGTTAACAATAAAATACACATATCTGACATTTCATTTTAGTTTTATTAGTATTAATCGTCAGCAGTAGCCTATTGTTTCATACAGAGTTTGGTAACCTTCAATATTTCCTTAAAAATAAATACACAAGAGGCTAAAGTTAGAAGCAGAACTGTGTTTAAAGTTTTCAGAAGTAGAACCCAACATTGACAACAATGATCTATAAAGCATAGATTCAACCTTCACAAATGAAATTGAGTTATTATCCTCTTTTTTGAACTGAAGCAAACATGTAACTTGAATTACTTTTCTGCTTCTTTTGATCTGAATTCATATGTAACTGTAGACATTTTGTAAATTTAAAATTTAGACATTTTAGGCCAATTTTTATTTCTTACCAAACCATGCTGCTGTTCTTACTCTCTGCAATCATTTCTTAAAATCCCCAAGTGCAAAATTGCTTTTGACATTATTGCACATAAATTACATACCCAAAAATGAATGGCTGTTATTTTGCTTATGCAGTAAAAAAAAGTTGCAGATGGCTGAAGAGTAATGAGTATAACACTCCAAATGATTAAAAGAAAGTGTTTATATGTATAAAAAAAATAATATTGGCTAAATAACATAAATAACAAATTTGGTGCTGGATTTTACAGTACATAACCAAGACATTTTATAATGCACAACCTTGAAATGCATTTTTCTTTGTGCACCAATCTGTAATTTATCATTGCACCAAGTGTAGATGTCATAACCCATGTCTTTGCAAAGTTATACTGTTTGGTACAAGGTGTCCCCCTTTTTGGAAGCATTTTATGTCCCTTTTTGGAAACCTTTAGTTTTGCATTTCTCAAAATTAATATTATAATTGCAGTTATATATATCTACAGTATCTATATATTTAGAGGAAAATATATACACAAAAAAGCATATCACTTTGAAGCAAGAGGTAAACAATTTGCAACTGTGTACATACCCACACGTACATACTCATTCAATATCTTACTTTCAGAATTATTTTTCTTGCCAGTTCTTGAAACAATTTCTGTTTACCACTAGACACAGAGAAACATTGTATTTTGTTCAATAGATTGTGTTTTTTATGCTACAATTTACACATCTTCTCCTGCCTTCTGTTGCAATTGCTCCACATAAGTTTAGTGTGTTTCTATTTTTTTATTTTTTGTTGTTGCTTTTTTCTTGCATTTCACTTCTAGAATAAACTAAGTATATACATACATTTTCCTCCAGTGCTGGGTTATGAGGACAATGCCTTTCCTGAAAGCCTTGGGCATAGGGTAGGATACAGCCCTAGACATGGCCCCAGAGCTCTTCAGTTTCTTATTTCTCATTTGTAATCGTGCTCAGTTTTGCCCGTGGGTCACCAGTGAACTTTGTTGGGTAAAACTGGGTCTTGAGGCCATAAACTTGGTGAAGCACTGACCACAATCTTTCAAACAGGGACCAGTGTGGAATGTCCAATCAACCTAAACAGAACATGTTTGGCATAAAGAAGGAAAACTGGCATACTCAGAAACAGTGTTTGAAGTAAATAAAAAATGACTGGTTCTGTTTTTATGCCAAGACATTAGCAATTCATTGAAGAGCAGTTGTGGGAATGAAGCATGTGCAATTAGAAACATGATAAATAATATTAATATGGGGCTGTCAATCCTGTTGATGAATGGAGGAGGGGGGTGTGTAGCACAGTGGTTAAGGCTTTGGATTTCAAACCCTGAAGTTGTGGGTTCAAATCCACTACTGACACTGTAACCATGAGCACCTGCCTGTGCTCCAATTGGAAAACCAAAAGAAATGTAACCAACTGTATCATAAATGTAATTACCTTGGATAAAGGAATCAGCCAAATAAGTAAAGTTACATGTAAATTATACAGTGAACAAGTCAGTAACTGAAATTACTTTTTTTGTTTCTCATTTGCTTGCAACCCAGCGATATGGACAGCATGATACAGTTATGTTCAATCAAAAGTGGGAGTCCTCATGTGAAACTTCAAATGATGTGCGTACAGCATAACAGTTGTGGAACGAGCCCCGGACACAGACAGACGGACAACGTTTTGTCACCCAACACCCACATTTATTTACACTAATATTTACATTTATGTGTATAACCCAGTGCCTCTCGCACCAATCACCCTAAAGTCCAGGCCTCTCTCTTCAGTGCCTCTCTTCTTCTGGCCGCCTCCACTCCTCTCCAGCAAGACTTTGTCCACTCCTCACCCGACTCCAGCCATCAAATGGAGGGAGGCGGCCCCTGTTATAGCCACCGAGATGTGCTCCAGGTCTCCTTCAGTAACCTTCCGCAGACACACCCCTGTGTGGCGGAAGCACCGGCTGTGTACCCAGAAGCACTCCGGGTGTCCCTGATCCTCTTCCCCCCAGCACTTCCGGGTGTGGCGGAAGTGCTGAGGCCCAGGGCTCTCCAGGCACCGGGGCGCCCCCTGGCAGTGACCACAGGCCCCTACAGGGTTGAGCCTCCAAGCTCTGCACCCTTGGTCCCCAACGCAACCAGGGCGGTCACCCCCTCGTGGTCTGGAGGAGGCGCAAACCCTCCTCTGGTCCTCTTGGGCGTCCCGGCTGGGTACCACCCCCCAGCCACATGCCTCATAGTAATCACCAGTATAATAAGAAACATTGCTAGTACTTTAAGTTGAAATTGAAAGAGCAGAAAACTAACACAACAGGCAGTATCTGAATATGGTAATTGAACCCATGACTCCTGAACTGTGAAACTGTACCCTACGATGCTTCAAAGTTATACTAGGAGCAATACTTACAAATCAAGCATAGTATCAACTTCTTCAGTAACTGCGTCTTCCTCAAAAGTCAAAGCTCTGATCAGAATGTGACTCAAGGTCTTCATATTCCATATCTCTAGCATTCTGTAGCTTTTCTAGGACATTCTCAACCTTATGTTTTCTTGGTTTTAAAGGAGAAGGCATTTCCTTTGTACAAACTTCAAGTCTTATTGCGCATCAAGCAAAATAATCCCCATGCACTCTAACAGAAGATGTGTGCATAATGTTGCATAAAGATGAGCTGTTGTATGCCCAGTTTATTTCTTGCTTTTTACACACAGCTGTGACTTGTAGTATGTAGTATCAATGACTAATCATAGGCAACTATACATTATTGGAATGCTCTGAACCTCTGGTATCCAGTGGTAATGAGCATTCCCCTGCATGTGGCTCAACATATGTGGGATCTTTAATAAAAGCAGAGTCACTCAGTATATACATGTGCAAACTATATATTTTACTAATGAAAGATGGCACACAATATTGAAACTTGTCATTTGTTTGACAGGAGCCAATTAAGCACCTCATGCATAAGTGGCTAAAGGGAGTGGTGAGAGTTAATAAATGTCACTTTTTGTTGCACCTAGTAAGAGTTCACTATTTAACAATTTAAGACTGAAAGAAACTTGCCTTTCTAATACAATTAAAAACATGTAATTTGAATCTGTTGTCTGCATTAGGGAGTGTACAACACATTCCTAATATAAGAACTCAATCACTAAAATAGTCTGGTCTAATCCAAACAGCCTTGCTAAGCTGTGGCTCACCATCCACTTGAAGAAGACTTGCATTTCAGTTTTGTTTTATGTAAATGATGACTCCCTCCCCTTTTCAGATTAAATAAAAGGAAGTGATGAAGAGAGCCTCTTTGGAAAATGGAGGCTTAAGATAAAATCCAGTAAAAAAAAATCAAAACACAGGCAGCAGTGAGACAACAGCAAAAGGAAGAAAGCATTTAATAGTGAAAGCACATTAAACTGCAAATACAGGGGCTTAGACAGGGCCAATAAGGATTAAAAAGATCCTGTACTTAGTTAAACTCATTATTAAATCATGTTCAGTTTTAACACTAGAATCCCTTAAGTCTACAAAAAAACTCATAATCCTGAGCCACCTTAAATTGCCTCGCACCTCCTCATCAGCATCTTTTGTTTTGCAAATGTGTCGATCAGCAGCAGGAAGCCTGCTATCCCATCCCCCACCGACGCAGCTTTAGTCGTACATCAAGTCCTCCCAGCTTAGGTCTGTTTAACTAGATGTGAGGTGCCTTGAATTGTATAGTATATCATTATTTGAAACATGTACATTTCATGTGGGTTCCTTGTCTGCAACAATCTGTGTAAATGTAGGATGACGGGAAATGTGAGACAAGAAATGTTGAACACATAACTAAAACAGAAACGTTTTTCATGTTCTATTAATTGGCAAAATGTTGACGTAAAGTGTGTAATGTGTGAAGACTGAAGTCCAAATATCAAATAAACACTTTCCTAGAAGACACAGATATAACAAAACAATTGTGCTTTTTTTCAAGAATTTAACCAAAGTAAAAGAAATTGGGATAGTCTGCTACACACACACCCACATATATGTCTGCTTGGCTGGTGTAGAGGTAAGAACTACTGTCTCCAAGTCAAGAGGTGGTGGGTTTGATTCTGGGTCTTTCATGGTTTGAACTGTTTTGAGTAATAAGCGGCTATTATTATTACTATTATAAAATAAAAACATACATTTGATTTAGAGTCTGTAACAGCAGGTTTAAATTTATAATTTTGCAAAAAATTAGCATTTTGTTTCATTATTCACTTTTATTCTCTTAGTCACGTTCACGCTCCCCCTGATCTCACACTGTTAGTTTTCAAATAAAGACGTGCTATAGGGTTCTACATCTGAGAAAGAGAACAGAAGCCCTCTGCATGAGAAACATCCACACACACTCACTCATACATAAGAACAGCGCAGCTGCACCAGATGTAAAGGCAAAAGATTGGACCGTTTGGATGCAGCAAGAGGTCGGGTGTTATCTTGCCAGTGAACCTGTCACATGCATGTCCTTCAACGAAACATCAGGGCATACCAAGCTTGCCAAGGTATTGTGCAAATTTACGCTTGTGAATATATTTTGTAATGGTCTTTATATAAAATAACATTTACATGTTACTTAATATAAAAGCCAGATCGAATGTTATTTACTTTGATTTATTTACTTATTTCCCTACAGCGTAAAGTCACAAGTGGACTGCAGAGCTTCCTGTGTTTAATCTACACGGGCATGCTGACAGCTTTTGAATTATTGTTTGGTTTTCTTCGTAGATTACATTCTCTGATAAATATGAAATGATCACACTTGCCTCTATCTTTCCCCTGTTGCCCTTCTGTTGTTATTTTGGTCCCTCAGACAAGCCTTATTTATGTTGAAATACACACATGGGGTTTCAGGACATGTGACAGTGCACACATTTGATTAGCTATCTTGTCCTAATGATGAAAGACTCTTATCAAAGTGTTTGATCTTTTATGTACCTTCGCACACCCTCCTTTCTTTCCCAAGCTGTAAACTAATTAGGTAATTCGTATTCAATCACATCTATCAGTATCTGTTTGCAAGTTCTAAAGTAATTAAATAAGGTTCTGTGATATGTGCTTTGGTAATAAAGTAACTGAAAAAGAAGCTGACTGGAACAAATGCATAAATTAAAAGTATATTACAAAAGTATGCTTGCAAGTAAGTCCTATAAATTCAGTTCATCCTGGTTCGTTTGAGCAAAATTATTTAAATTTAGTTTGCAATTTAAAATTTGTCAGTTTTACACACCAGAACAACAGTAATGTTTTCTGACTATTGGAGTAGGAGTTTGGGCTGTTAGGCCGGGGTTATACTTCACACGCAACGCAGTGCATGCTGCAGTGGACGCTCCTGCTGCGCAAGAGTTGTACTGTTTATACTTGCGTGCATACTTTACGTAAATCTGGAGGAATCCAGTAGGTGGCAGTGCGAGATATTATCACGGTGAGAACAGGTTCGGCTTCTCTGTGTTGTGAATTGCCTGGAACACCCATTAAATTCTGATGACACCTTACCGCAATATCTCTGAAAAGGATGTTTAATGATTAAATCCATCAGTCTTGGGATGTGTCCATTCCAGCTAGCATTGAGCACGAGGCATCAGCTCTTCGCAAGGTGAATACAAGCACACACATACACTGGAGTCACTTTAGCGGCACCAACTCCCCAAATCTGCATGTCTTTGGAAAGAAACCGGAGCACAGTTTGGAAACCCAAGAGGAAAACATGTAAACTCCAAGCAGGGAATACCAGCGACGTGACTCCGCCACTGTGTCACCCCCATGTGTGTAATTATTAACAGTATTCATTATTTAAACGATATTAACAATTTATCTGTAAAATATAACATACATACTTTATTGCATTTCATCATGAAAATGATATCAAGTATAAATCTAAAGATTCTAAATTTGCAGAGAGTTGGAATATCATACATTTAATGTGTTCTGTGTGGTGATCTATTGCTGCTTGCTGCTGCTGTCAGGTCCAAGTTGGGATGATGTTTATGACGGTCTGCTTTAATTATAAAGTAAACTACGAGGTTAAAGTAGATTAAAGGCGAAATTTCTACTTTAATCACAAAATACAAATTTTCACAACGGCCTTAATTTTTTTTCTCTGTGGCTCAAATAGAGCGATGTGCATTATATTGCTGTTGTGAAGTTGCAAAAAAAAAAAAAAGATGGCACAATAGATGATATGTGAGACTTTTAAAATGTATCGTGTCATTAGGATTGGGAATATGTGACACTTGAATAGAAAAGCACCACAAATGCATTTATATGTCGGCATTTTGCTTCACCACATCGAACCATTCATCAAACATCGGAGCGCTCACATCGATCCCATAGGATCCGCAAGCTTTCTGTTACATGTAAATAGTAAACAGAGACTCTGACGTCACGTATAAACTTTTAGCACACTGCTCCCCCATGACTTTTTGCTGGTACTGGCACTTTTGCACGTGTCACGTTAATTTCTGAGGACCTGCTCAGAGGACGCATCAAATGAGCGCATGGCAGACATGATGCATTTGCTTATGCGTTCTGAGCGTGAAGTATAAACAAACCCTTAGAGTGATTGTAAGTGATATTTTGTGATAACTGTATAGTTGTCTAGAGGTGAGCGAGATATCAATTCACATTTGGGCAGCAATATATAATAAGTGTGAATGTGTGTAGGCTACATGAACCAACATGCACTCAAATCGTTTTTCTTTTTCTAAAAGGCATGTCATTCATGACCAAGTACAATGTTGTATTGGTCCTTCATTCCATTTGTACAAAGAAAGGCCACTGTACTTTCTCACATCTGTATATTTCATCAGGGAAGCAAGCTGCTTCACTTGCGGATTGCTGTGTCTACAATGTGCACTTGTGTGCTCCTTTCCATATGTGAAAATGATTTTCATGTATTTGTATTCCAAGTGTGCTGAAATATTGCAATGCATTTTCAATAAATTTTATGTATGTTTTTTGACTGTGGACAGTTTTTATTTTCTGTTAAGTCATGCCACTTGCCGTTTACCTACATATTACATTAAATTATTTAGTCTGCATTTTATGATATATTTGTATAGAATATTTTGTTATGCTTTTCATAAATAATTACTGAAACATTTTTTGACAGTGCACCTGGGAAGTTTTGTTTTTTTTTTTAACTTGAGGATTTAAGGTGAATAGGCCAAGAATATCTTTTGTCTGCCAAGAAGTGAGTTTTACATTCACTGCAGTTGCAATGGGCTATGTATGGTTTTTGAGGGTTGGGCAGTAGGGACGCATTATGAGGGTGCTGAATTGACCTGGCATTAGTGAGAACAAAAGGATTCAAACAGCACTAGGTGTAGCTGTGGAAGTTACAGTACTGGAGAAATGCATGCCGGTTCTAGTGGTTATACAAAACAGCATATTAAAAAAACCAGTAATTCAAATAATTGATTTTCTACGCATCTCATTTGCCCAAATTAATTTGACATATATGTTTGAAAACTTAAATGTCATATTCAAATAATTGATTTTCTATGCATCTCGTTTGCCCAAATTAGTTTGACATATATGGTAGAAAACTTACATGTCATGTCATTTGTTCTTGATAAGCTATATAGTCAAAAGTTGGTGGACACCCAATTATATAATTTATTTGTTTGAGCCAAATCCACTGCTAATAAGTGTATAAAATCGCACAAAGCCAAAGTTTCAATTGACAAACATTGGCAGTAGAATGAGCCATACCAAATAGCTCAGTGACTTTAAACATGGCACTGTCAATATGACCCCAACTTTGCCACAACTGAAATTTCTTGCTCTGCTAGATCTGTCCCAGTCAACCGCAAGTGTTCTTACTATATTGTGAAGTGGGAATATCTCGAAGCAACAATACCTCAGTCATAAAGTGGTAGATTACACAAATTCACTGAGTGGGACCAATAAGTGCCAAAGTACATAGAGAGAATGAGTGCCAAAGTACATAGAGAGAAAAAATTACCCATTCTGTGTTAGGAGTTTCATGAAATGAGTTTCCATGGCCAAGCAGCTGCACACAAGCCTAAGATCATTATAAGTAAGGCCAAGTGTTAGAGTGGTGTAAAGCACACCACCATTGGACTTGGGAGCAGTGGAAACGTGTTCTCTGGAGTGGTAAAACTCTTTTCTTTATATGGCTGTGTGATGAAATTAGTCTGGGTTTGCATAGTTCCTGCTGTAAAGTTTGGAGGGGGGAGTGATACAGGAAATACATAGATAAAAAGAATTGTGAGCCATCATTATAAATGAACTCCAAGATTAATGTCCTTTATTTGCACCAACTGGTGGAGTCCCATGAGCTTTTATTTAATGCAATGTGACAGACTCACTAAAATTAACAGAGCAGTGTTTTATCAGTTTGGTGCATTTACATAACACTTTTAAATGTATTTTAATTTACACTAAACCAGAATCAGATAAATGATATATACTAGGTAATACCCCCCTGCCATTAAGTATTATGTAAAATCCCAAAACAGTTCATCATTAAAAGTCATGGGTGGTTCATGCAAATAAGATTTCTTATATTTAAACTGTTATCACGGAACAAAATATAAAGTTAAAATGTTATATATAAATGTCCTGCGGTGGGTTGGCACCCTGCCCAGGATCGGTTCCTGCCTTGTGCCCTGTGTTGGCTGGGATTGGCTCCAGCAGACCCCGTGACCCCGTATTCGGATTCAGCGGGTTAGAAAATGGATGGATAGATGTTATATATAAATGTGCTGGTACAAATGATGTCAGGATGTCCTAGGTGTAAATAGACATGCAGTTTCCAAGCAGATTTTTTATGTAGGTTTGGATTTTTTTTCTCCCTAAATAATAAAAACCATCATTTAAAAACTGCATTTTGTGTTTACTTGTGTTATATTTGACTAATGGTTAAATGTGTTTGATGATCAGAAACATTTTGTGTGACAAACATGCAAAAGAATAAGAAATCAGGAAGGGGGCAAATAGTTTTTCACACCACTGTATATAGGTGTCATGGTCAGGTGTCTACTAACTTGGCCAAATAGTTTCTTGACTTTAACATTAAAAAATATCCATTTATGTTATCACCATTAATAACACTAATTGCCTAACAAAAATGTTTCAGGTAAATCACCAATGACTTGTTCTTTTTAGGCACAGTGTAATTGGTTTGAATGTTAGTTAAGCTTTTCCATTTTTGCTACCATAAAATATGTATTACATAGTTGTGTTAATGTTTTTGAGAAGGCAGTGTTTCCATTATAAAATAATGGCTTGTTAAGTGAGTGAAGGTACTAATCAGTGTTACAAAGAATAAAGTATAGGAGTTAATGACTCAAACACATATAGGAAACCACTGATTTAGTAGACTTCTTTGGAGTGTTTTGTTATTCCTAAGAATTTTGCTTAATGTACAGGAACTTCTTCTTTTCATCTGGTGTGCATCACTGCATTTAAAACATGTTACTTTTACAGACACACATTCTAGGCTAATACAACTCTGGATAGACCCCCATATGACTATCTGTATCTACAGCATCATTGCTTTGGCTTTATGAATGTTGACATAATTAATCAATAAGTTTATTAACCTGTAATGTTTTTGTACAGTTTTGCACTTGGCAGCACATTCGTGACTGATGTTTGTTTTACACTGGATTGGGTCAAAAAAGTTTTTTGTCATTCCTTTTTTTTTTTTTTCTCCTGGTAGAGCATGTTTTAGTGACTTTGCCTAACCTTTGTTAATAGCTGGTACTGCAAAAGTTATATTTTAATGTCTGCTTTGTACTTGTACCTGAAGTATGATAGTAATGCATTATATTTTTACTTTCAGAACCCAAAGATTCTTCTGTTAGATGAAGCAACAAGGTATGTTATACCAAATAATTTTATTATTTTTTACAGACAGGCCATTGTTAAGTAATGTAGTAGTAATTTTAGTATTATATTGCAGACTTGCAACCTTTTATTTCCAGGCTCACAAGTTTTGAGACAAAACATAGTTCAATCACAATGAGAAAGTCCAGTGTGCTTTTATTTTAGGTTTTAATACATTAAAACATTCTTTTCCAGCAAACTCAAAACAAAATTTCTTTCCGCACACTTGCCATTTGCCAAAACTGTTTATATACGCCCCTCCCTGGGTAGTCCAACAGTGCACCATGGTTCTGAAAAAATATGATTACTTTATATAGGCTCTTTCATCAAATTGTTAGTCAAAGTGCGATCATGGGACATATTGAAGTACAATATCCATTTGCCATGTTGGACAAATATATTTTACTCTAACTTTAGTGAAAAAACTAGGACAGCAGGAATCCTGATACGAGGGGTGTTCAATAATTTATCTGAGTATGAAAGAAAGTAGCAAGCATGTTGAAACAAGTCTGTTTATGTTGTGACATATCTCAAGGCTACTCTTGCACAGTTTTGGCTCAGTGCGAGTCTAACATTCCAATAGACAGGGTGTCAGGAGAGTCCTTATGTAAATCAAGTAAGCTTCTTCACAACAATATGCCGGTTCACATGTCACATTAGTCACAGGCTGCCATCTAAAAATGTGGGTTCCAGCCACACACCCTACAGTCCTGACCTGACTCCCTCAGATTATTTTTGTTCTGAGTTTTGAAGAAATCTCTCTGTCGACACGTTTTTCAAGTAACAGGGATGTCAAGGCAGCTGTGGGCCATAGGCTGTGGCTGTTTTGATTGCCTTGGAGAAAAAACTTCTTCAGAAAAAAGACACGTGGAGTTTCTGGATGAACATTCAGAATAAGACTTGCAAAATGCACAAAGCTAAATCAGTTCAATTTAATTGTTATAATTCTTATCGTTTTTGCAAAATACCCTCCTCCTTCTAGTTCTTCCCACCATTACCTAATGTCTAAGCCCAGTATTATCCATAATCCAGTGTCCATCATCTGACCAAAACTTACCAAGGTTATTCCTTACCCTGTGTAGGCTTCTAAGCATCTGAGACTTGTTTATCGATCAATTCCCACCATTAAGTCAGAATCGGGAAGACCCACACATGACATACTGGGATGCTTTAAATGAATAGTTACTTGTTGCGTAAGCATCCCTCAAGGCCTACATTTTTTAGCAGCTGCATCTCTAAAACAAGGGTGGTTAGTTTTCTTTTAGAGCACACTTTCCTTAGTTTGTCATCATCTTATGCTACTGTCTGAATAAGCAGACAGGGAGGCAGGGACCAGGCTGCTAGAAGTAAATGCAAGTCACACTGAACTGATAAGCACATGCAGTTTTCTTAGTTGCTTGGAAGAAATAAAAATACTGGCACAAGTCTTTAATAATTAACTTTTATATAACCTAAAGTTAGGTAATATAACACATTTTTACTTTAAGCTGATTAAGAGCAATTGATACACAGATTCAAATTATCTCTCTCTCTTTCTTTCTATAGATATATATATATTTACAGTATATAACTGTGTGTCATTATAAAAATTATATATATATATATATATATATATATATATATATATATATATATATATATATATTATTACACATTGATATATTGTGACGCATGAGTCACTGTCCTGTACCCGAAAAACAGTCATTCTTAGTCATCAGAATGAACAGCAAGAGTGTTTATTGAAGCCCTACCCCTCCATGACACACAAACACTACAAACAAGCAGTGGCTTCATTAGTCATTCCACCTTGGCTCCCTCCTTCAGTTCAGGTACTGATCAACCTCCTCATCAGGTTGGTCCCATGGCTGCAGGTCTGCGACTGGCGGAAAGGGGACAACATATATATATATATATATATATATATATATATATATATATATATATATATATATATATATATATATATATATATATATATATATATATATATATATATATCTTTATATATATCTATATATATATATATATCTTTATATATATATATATATATATATATATATATATATATATATATATATATATATATATATATATATATCTTTATATATATATATATATATATATATATATATATAAATATTCAAATTGTGGCCAAAGTGTCAATATTTTGTGTGGCCACCATTATTTTCCAGCACTGCCTTCACTCTCTTGGGCATGGAGTTCACTAGAGCTTCACAGGTTGCCACTGGAATCCTCTTCCACTCCTCCATGACGACAACATGGAGCTGGTGGATGTTAGAGACCTTGCTCTCCTCCACCTTCCTTTTGAGAATGCCCCACAGATTCTCAATAGGGTTTAGGTCTGGAGACATGCTTGGCCAGTCCAGCACCTTTACCCTCAGTTTCTTTAGCAAGGCAGTGGTCATCTTGGAGGTGTGTTTGGGGTCGTTATCATGTTTGAATAATGCCCTGCAGCCCAGTTTCCGAAGGGAGTGGATCATTCTCTGCTTCAGTATGTCACAGTAAATGTTGGCATTCATGTTTCCCTCAATAAACTGTAGCTCCCCAGTGCTGGCAGCACTCATGCAGCTCCAAACCATGACACTCCCACCACCATGCTTGACTGTAGGCAAGACACACTTGTCTTTGTACTCCTCACCTGGTTGCCGCCACACACACTTGACACCATCTGAACCAAATAAGTTTTATCTTGGTCTCATCAGACCACAGAACATGGTTCCAGTAATCCATGTCCTTAGTCTTCTTGTCTTCAGCAAACTGTTTGCCGGCTTTCTTGTGCACTATCTTTAGAAGAGGCTTCCTTCTGGGACAACATTCATGCAGACCAATTTGATGCAGTGTGTGGCGGCGTATGTTCTCAGCACTTACAGGCTGACCCACCACCCCTTCAACCTCTACAGCAATGCTGGCAGCACTCATATGTCTATTTTCAAAAGGCAACCTCTGGGCACTCAACTTCTTTGGTTGACCATGGCGAGGCCTGTTCTGAGTGGAACCTGTCCTATTAAACCACTGTATGGTCTTGGCCACCGTGCTGCAGCTCAGTTTCAGGGTGTTGGCAATCTTCTTATAGCCTAGGCCATCTTTATGTAGAGCAACAATTCTTTTTCAGATCCTCAGAGAGTTCTTTGCTATGAGGTGCCATATTGAACTTCCAGTGACCAGTATGAGAGTGATAACACCAAATTTAACACACCTGCTCGCCATTCACACCTGAGACCTTGTAACACTAATGAGTCACATGACACCGGGGAGGGAAAATAGCTAATTGGGCACAATTTGGACATTTTTCCCTTAGGGGTATACTCACTTTTGTTGCCAGCGGTTTAGACAGCAAATTTACACTGTTATACAAGCTGTACACTGACTATTTTACATTGTATCAAAGTGTCATATCTTCAGTGTTGTCCCATGAAAAGATATAATAAAATAAAGTATTTATAAAAATATGAGGGGTGTACTCACATTGGCCTATTTAACTCTCTTAAATTACACAGTGTCTGTGATTTTTCATTATCTCACACAAGTTTTAAACTTAGCAACAGAAAAGAAAAACGGGCTGCTTGCAAGTTTTTCTAAAAAAAAAAAAAAACAGCCTTGGTCAGTCTGATGATGTTCGGACAAATATACAGTATGATGGCTTTTAAGATACTTTAAAATATAAGCATAAGTTTTTGATAATTCTAAAGATTATGATTGAAAGCACATTGATCCCTAAATAAAAATTTTCTGTATGACCACCTCGAGCTCCAGCATCCAACATATTTCTAATACGCTTACGAACCACCACCCCTGGCTCAGTCACTATCTCGTGGGCTATCAGCTTGGTACAGCACAGCTTGGGGTCCACGAGCCCATTGATAGAGGATATGATGGATCAGCTGCCGCATCCCTGGGATCGTGGCCAAACAATGGTTTAGGGAGGTTGACATTTATATAGGCATTCCCTCAGACACAGTTTGAGCTTGTAGACCAGATAGTCCACAAAAGCCTATTCACTCCTAGATATTATACAACCCTAGCTAGTGGGCCAAAAACTTGGAGTGTGTTATAGGGATTAGGACCATAACCCTGTCCCTAGGGTGGCACTCATGAAGGTGGCAGCATCTGTTGTATAGCCGAGGCGGTGTGTGCTGTGCACCCTTGAGATGCTTCGTCACGAAGGGGAGACATACTGTAATATGTTATGGGAGGGAGGAGCTGCCTCTTATTCCCAACTGTCGCAGACCAGGTCACGTAAACCCCTGGGAAGCCAGCCATACAGCAACTCGAGGGAGAACCCATTTGAGGCCTATGGTACCTCCTGCAAGGCAAACAAGATGAGATGAAAGCTGGTCCCAGTCACGCGTGTCTTCCTGAACCACCATCCTTAACAGCAGTTTGAGCAGTTAGTTAAAGCAGTCAGCCAGAATTTCTCTTTGAGGTGCTGATAAATGAATGATGATAAATGAATTGATAAATGGACATCTTCAGGTGCTTGATCCGGAGCAGTTTGGTAACCTCCCAGAAGGTATGCAACATGAAAGGTGTCCCTTCATCTGTCAGGACCTCATTAGGGATGCTAACACATAAGAAGACCCCTACCAGTTCCCAGGCAATTGTTTTGGAAAGAGCCACCCATAGGGGCTTGGCCTTTGGGTACTGGGTGGCACGGTCTATGAAGAGGAGGATATATTTATTTCTTTTGGTGAAGGGTTTGAGCGGGCTGATGATGTCCATGCTGATCCACTGAAAGGAAATGTCATTTGCTGGAAGCAGAACGAGGAGTGCATTATCTCACCGAGGTATATTAGTCAATTGACAGGCAGGACCTGCAAAAACGACATACTTCCTTGTGCACTCCAGGCCCCAAAAAATGTGATGTAATCCACTCCAGGGTTTTTCAGCGCTTAAATGTGCCCCCAAGCGGTGGGCATGGGCCAGGTCACAGATCTCAGGATAGTCTGGCTGTGGGAGAAGGAGTTATCACAAGACCAACTTAGAACTTAATAACAAGATACCATATCTTTAATAGCATAGTCAAGAAGCACTTTTAAGTGATGAAAAGTTTCTAGCCATTTTAACTTCCTCTGGTTTCAGGTTGCATAATTCTGAAAGTATTGACAATGAAGTGTAGTATTAACTATTAATGTCTTTTTTAACTTATTTTTATCATGCAGTGCTCTGGATGCAGAAAATGAGTACCTAGTGCAGGAGGCCCTGGACCGACTAATGGAAGGTCGTACTGTTATGATCATTGCACACCGTCTGTCTACTATTCAAAATGCTGATGCAGTGGCAGTTTTGGATCAGTGCAGGGTAGTTGAATGTGGAAAGCATGAGTTGTTACTTGAGGACACTGAAGGACTGTTCAGGAAACTCATGGAGAAGCAAGCTTTTTTACAGAACAATCAAAAGAGTTTGCATTTAAAGTGATGTTACTACAGTCAAAACAAAAGTAGCTATTTTTCATTGTCTTATGAGGAAATAGGTTATTTGCAGGTGCCTTAATTATGTGAACTGACAGTGTTTATCTAAAATACTTTTGTTTATGAATTGTAAATTGTAATTTTTATACAAATTGGGCATTAAACCAGTATTTTTTCTCCATGAAAACCAAAGACTTGTGTATATTGCTTACAGTGAAGACATCCATATTTTGGTATACAATAAAGAGACAAAGTATAGGAAAAGATTTGGGGTACTACTTTGTTAACCCCATATACTTGAAGGCTTGGTTACAAAAATAATAAACACATCTTTGTAGAAACAAGTCCAGTACTGAGGAAAGGAAGTTGAGTACTGGCTTATAAGATGTGATGACAGGAAGGAGTGGGTCTAGGAGGGAGGAAACCGGAAATTACATCAGTTGTTCAGTCAGCTGGTCAGCAGAGGGAGAATCAGAGAAAGGAATAGAGAATTGCGCCAAGCCCTGGTTCAGTGAGTAATCACACTTACTCAAGCTCAAAAGCTGTCTCCCATTCGCATGTACATAACATGGCCCAGAGCCTAGTCCCATAGGCTCGGGCAGCTCAAACTAAGTGCTTGTGAACCTGTGAAAGGGCATTGGTGTTGGCATGGTGGGGTGCTCTGATGATGAAGCACAGTAAACCTGTAAGGTTAAAGGTCCAAGAACCATGTCACTTCCGGGTTTGACTCCTTATGTACCGCAATCCACTGGAGGCGGGTCATACTTGGTGATAAGAGGTGAATTCTCAGCCTCGGAGGTAATACCTCAGTTAGTTAACAGCCCATTTGATTTCCATAGCCTCCCATTCCAAAGTCCAGCAGTTTCTGGCTCATAACATGATGGGTGTTCAATACCATCAACACTTTGGCTCAGCATGGCACCAAAACCTATGTCCTAAGCGTTGGTCAGGAGGATGAAAGGCAAAGAGGAGTTAGGAGCCATAAAGACTGGTGCTGACGTAAGGGCCTGCTAAAGATCATGAAATGCTGCATCTGCATTTTAAGAACCCACTTTTTTGTTAGATTTGTCAAGAGAGCTGCTGTCATGGAGAAACTGGGGACCAGCTGGCAGTAGTACCCTACTAACCCCAGGATGGCCTGGCCATGTCTTTTGGTCTGCATATGGGGTCATTTGAGGATGGCATTGACTTTTGAACACTGTGGATGGACCATACCCATGTCCACTAGTTAACCTAAATACTTGGTCTCTGTTAGCTCAAAACATCAGTTCTTAGGGTTTTTTCAGAGGCCGGCCTTACATAATGTCTGGAGTATGGCTTGGACTTGCTGTAGGTGTTCCTAACATGTCACTGCCAGTGTCCATGTGGGTTCTAAATGCAGTCTTTACCTTCACAGAGTCTATTAAGGGAACCTGCCAATACCCTTTGTCATATCAAGAATGGTGAGATATTCCGCTTTACCGAGTCACTTAAGGAAATCATCCACTTGCAGCATTGGATAAGCATTAGATTCTGAGACTTTATTAAGCTGACAGAAGTCATTGTAAAAACCTCAACTCTAGTCTGGCTTGAGGACCAACATAGTGGGGCTAAACCAGACAGCCTTGGTGTCACAATACCTCCTAACCCATTAACAGCTGTGTTTGGTGTACTTCCAGAATGGCTCAGAGTGGAGAAGGACAAACAAACTGTGATTGCCTTTACTACACTATTGGCACGTAGACTTCTCTTGCTCAACTGGAAAAATCCTAACCCACCTCTATAAGTCAGTGGATAACTGATGTTACGTACTATTTGAAATTGGAAAAAATTTAATTTTCACTTAGAGGAACTGTTCCATACTTTTTTAATACCTGGCAGGACCTAATAAGTAACATTTTAGAAATAGTATTTATACTGGGGGGAAAAGTTTTGCTCTGGTTGTTGGCCTTCCTCCCTTTTTCGTAGGTGGGGTTTGATTTTAGTTTTGTTAAGTTAGACTTGATTGTGTGGAATGTTATATGCTTTCAATAAAAATAAATAAAACATATTTTTACTTCCTATGTGTAATACTTTACATTTGCTTACATTAAATTTTTTCTGCCACACATCTGTCTAAGCCTGTATGCTGCCCAAGTCCCTCTATAATGATTCTTTTTTTTATTAATTTTAATTAAAAGCAAATAACAATCCATACAATCAAATCAAAGTTTAACAAAAACAAAATTCATCCCCCCACACAAAAGAAAAAAAGAGAGACGAGCCAGCCAACAAAGCAAATCTCTGAAACAATAAGAATGGAAGAGTATCCTTTTCCCCGATATAGAAGCTTATTCTAAAATGTTATGATTAGGTCCTGCCGTATTTTAAGTTTTAAACAGAAAATTTATAAACGGATCCTTTGAATGAGAATTAGATTTTTTCCGATTTCAGATAGAATAGGGCATCCGTTACCCACTGATTAGAGTCTGTGTTCTAGTAGTGAGACAATTATGCTTTGTTTGTCTTTCTCCTCTTTAAGCCCATCTAGGACTACACCTAACACAGCTGTTAATGGGTTAGGAGTGATTGTGACACCGAAGCTGTCTGATAGACAGTCAATTGGTTTTGTCAAAAACCATGTTAATTTGGTGCTCGGCCAACACATGTGACCCAGTGAGGCTGGAGCTAGACTGCAGTTTTCACAGGTCGAATCTTACCCTGGAACCATTTTGGATAGTTTTGATTGGGCTAAATGTGCTTAATAGAAAATTTTAAGTTGAATAATTAAGTGCTTTTTGCATATGGAGCCAGAATGTATTCTCTGCATGGCTGCTCCTTTTCCACTCCTTTTCTGAAATGTTAAATGAAGATCCTTTCCTATTATGCCCTAAGATCTTTGATAGAAAGGAACATTAAACCATTTTTTATAAATTTTGAGCATGCTGAGTCTTCAAGACAAACAATATTTAATTATTTGTAGGATGCAAAAACATCATCAATATACAGGTTTCTAAATGTTTTAATCCCAGACATTTTTCAAGCATTAAATGCTGTGTAGGTTTGAGAGGATGTGAAAGAGTGGTTGTCATGTGGAGGTGCAACAGATGGCAGCTTCTCCGTCTTCCTACATTGGTTTATATTCTGAATGAATGAAGTGCAATTGGATTATTAGTATATTGATGATAATTTGTATTAACTGGGGCACAGAGCAGGGAATATAAAGAAGTACTGCAATTCTGTTGCAGACCAGGTTTATGTATATTTTTCAATTTGTGTCGATATGCAGGTCTTCATGACCTGTATATTTGCCAACCAGTAATAAAAATAAAAGTTAGGTAGTGCCATGCCCCCTTCTGCTTTAGGTCACCTCTGTAATGATTCAGTTGATTATCTGCCAGTCCACCTAGCATTATATCATCTGCAAATTTAAACTGCCTGTTATTTTTATTCCTACAAAAATCATTAGAATTTTGTCACATGTGAGTCACTGTCTTGCACCCAAAAGACCAAGCTGAGTCTATTCAACTCGAAAATAGGAACAAAAGGGTTAAAAAAAAAAATAAAATGTAACAGTCAACACTTTTATTATACACAATCCTTGAGCCCCATCAATGCCCCTTGTGCAACTTGATTTCTTGGCTCCTTTTGTTATGGCGTTCAAATGTAAGCTAAGGGAAAACGTGATAAGGCAGACTCATGTGTGGAATGCTTAGACCTTGAGTCCTTTGCACAAATATTTTTCTGTTTGTTAAAACAAAGCATGCTTTTATATGGTTTAGTAAAGCTTACTTCTCAGACATGAATTAGTACAAAGGAACGAAGAGAACATTCGTCTTCCACAACAGACACAGCAAACAGGCAGGGTCAGGACCAGGTCAGTGGCCAAGTTATAATGTTCCCTGCATTACCCATCGGGTGATAGACGAATTGCGTGAGGAGGTGGTGAGCTTGCAGTTGCCTCTGTGATACTGCAAACCTGCGGGGTGCTGTGAACCTGCGGTTCCCTCTGCAATGGATGAGCAGCCCTCAACAGACGCATCAATCATGTTTCAGTTTTTTACTCTGTTGGGGAGGGTCTCAAAAAGAGTTCAAAAATCGTATCACACAATTATGGGCAAAGTGACTGCCCAACCCAGGCAGGGCTAGGTGCAAGAGAACATCAGTGTTGACGTGTGCAGCCCTGGGATAGTGGTGAACATCAAAAGCAAATGGCTGTAAACTAATAAACCACCAACTGAGTCAGGCATTTGCATCCTTCTGTCTTTAGAGCCACTGAAGTGGGGTGTGGACAGTCACCAGGGTAAACCTCCACCCGCACAAGTAATATCGGAGGACTTCCACTGCCCACTTAACTGCTAAACACTCCTTCTCTATGGTTGAGTAATTGCACTCCCTGGGAAGCAGTTTCCTGCCGAGAAACGTGATAGGGTGTTCTTCCCCTTCAAAACATTAGAAAGCAGCGCCCCCAACACGAAAGCAGTTGCATCCATCTGCAGAACAAAGTCATTTGAAAAGTCCGGATTCAGCAGAACATGAAATGAGGATAAAGCGGCTTTTAAGTCTGAGAAGGCTCTGTCATGGGTATCTGTCCAGACAATACTACAGTTCTTTTGCCCTTTGTCAAGTCAGTGAGGTGGTGGCCTGATGTGCAAAATTGGGAATGAACCACCTGTAGTACCCAGCAACCCAGAGGAAGGCACAAACCTGCCTCTGTGGATGCAGAAGCACCTTCCCCACCTTGGCCACCTGAGGCTTGAGCAGACCCTTTTCCATGGAATACCCCATAATAACGGGTTGCCAACATACCCAGCCTGCTCTTCTTAGGCTTATTCGTCAACCCCAGCCTCAAACTGTCAAGCACCTCCTGCAGGCGGCCGAGGTGAGATCTCCAGCTGTTACTGAAATTGACCACATCATCAGGATACGCCCCCATGTACGCAGAATGGGGACACAGGATCTGGTCCATCATCTGTTGAAAAATCAACAAAGCCCTGTTGGAGACCAAAAAGGAACCTGGTGAATTTATTAAACAGCCCATCTGGGGTCGCAAATGCGTTTTTTTTTTTTTAGGTCGCCTCTCAGTGCCCTTTCGTGACATTCAGGGTATAGACATATGAGGCTTACCCAAGTTTCTCCAGCAACTCATTTCTACGCGGCATCAGCTATGCATCAAACTTGGAAATCTATATAAAAGTGGACCGAGCCATCCGGTTTTGAATCCAGAACAATTGGGTTCTGCCACTCACTTTTGCTTTTGCAGATAACCCCGAATTCAAGCATTTCTTTCATCTCCTCATGTAGCACCTTCCTCGTTGCCTTAGGTGATGAGGGGCACGTAAAGTAATACCAGGTGCAGTTACAATCTTGTGTTCTGCAATTTCTGTCCAGCCAGGCAAGGCTGAAAAGACATCAGAGTTCCTTCTGATTAGTGTCAGCAACTCTGCCTTCTGGGCATTTGTCAAATCATCACCAATAGTGACTTCAGTCTGAGGGACTGCTGTGGATGTGACCTGGGCCTTGTGCAGGTCGTGCCATTATTTTAACAGATTAATATGCAAAACCTGTATGTGCTACCGCCAACCAGGAACACTTACTTTATAATTCATTGGACTGATGCACTCTTCCACTACTGCTAGGCCATGCCATTTCTGAAGGGATTAACACCAACACCTGATCCCCCTTCGCAGAGTTTGCTTTTCTTGTCATAACTATGTTTCTGTGCCTCCTGTTCGTACTACATATGTTCCACCACAATAGAGAACAATTTCAAGATTTTTTTTTTTACAGTGAAATGACTTGATTGACAAATATCTCCCCCATGAGGTGCCTTGCGAACCTCCGTCCACTCCTCCTGAAAATTGTCTAACACCCCACATGGTCGCTAGCTGAACAGTTTGAATGGACTCAACCCAGTGGATGCTTGGGAGGGACTCCTGAACAGCAAACAGGAGAAAAGGCAACATGGTATCCCAGGAGGTCAGGTCATCATGGGCTACCAACAGTACAGTGATCCCTCGCTATATCGCTCTTCGACTTTCACGGCTTCACTCCATCGCAGATTTTAAATGTAAGCATATCTAAATATACAGGTATATCACAGATTTTTCGCTGGTTCGCGTATTTCTGCGGACATTGGGTCTTTTAATTTAAAGTACATGCTTCCTCAGTTTGTTTGCCCAGTTGATTTCATACAAGGGACGCAATTGGTGGATGGCTTAGAAGCTACCCAATCAGAGCATGTATTATGTATTAACTAAAACTCCTAAATGATATACGATGTGCTTCCCGAGCGGTGCTTGATTGTTTGCTTTTCTCTGTCTTTCTCACTCTCTCTGACATGCTCTGCGCCTGACGGAGGGGGTGTGAGCAGAGAGGCTGTTTGCACAGAGGCTGTTTGCCTAGAAGATACGGACGCTACTCTAAAAAATGCTGAAAGACTACCTTCACATTGCTCCCTTCTTTGTGGCTGCTTTATCGCGATGCTTTGCATACTTAAAAGCCCAACAGCACGTATTGATTTTTTGATTGTTTGCTTTTCTGTCACACTCTCTCTCTCTATCTGACATTCTCTGCTCCTGACGGCACTCCTTTGAAGAGAAGATATGCTTGCATTCTTTTAATTGTGAGAAAGAACTGCCATCTCTGTCTTGTCATGGAACACAGTTTAAACTTTTGACTAAAGGGTGTTATTTCATGTCTAGAGGGCTCTAATAATGTTAATAGTGTGGGAGAGTTTATAAGGGCTTAAAATATATAAAAATAACCATACAAACATATGGTTTCTACTTTGCGGATTTTCATCTATCGCGGGGGGTTCTGGAACGCAACTCCCGCGATCGAGGAGGGATTACTGTATCATCTGTTTCAATATTTTATTAAACTATTCAGTCAGGCCATTCGTCTGCATATGATGAACAGTGGTGCTTAATTGCAAGGTTCTCACGCAGCTGCTTCATAATGCAAGAAATGACAGGTGTACCCTGGTCAGTTAAAATCTCACACGGAAGGCCAATATGCGTGAACATTTCCAAAAGAGCTTTAGCGAAGGTCTGTGCATTTAACCTCCATAAAGCAGCCACCTCAGGGTATCTTGTCATATAATCAACCAACGTGAGCATATGCTGATAATCATTTGTAGTCTTATGGAGTGGGCCCACAATATCTAGCCCAACCCTCTCAAAGGGAACATCCAAAATAGGCATCGGTGAGAGGGGAGCCCTAGCAGGTCTATGAGTGAAAACAATGTGACAGTCGAGACACACCCTGCAAAATTGCTCCACATACTGGCCTATATTCAGCCAATCAAAGAGTTCCGAACTGCATTCCCTGGTCTTTTCTGCACCAAGATGACCCCCAGGATGTGGGTGTGAGCAATTTTTTAAACTGTCTCCCTTTTCCCGCTTGGCACCACCAACTGCTCGATCCGCCTGTCTCCCATTCAATCAGAAATCACCTGATACAAGAAACCATCCTTAATTAAAAAGTGTGGTGCTCTAAAGTTTCGGTCCTCCCTCTCCAGATAGCAAGAGTCATTTGAGACTTGGGCTTGTTTGAATGCAGAATCTAAGTTGCCTTTAGCCCGTTGCAGGCAGGCAAAATCTGTCTGAGTGATAGTCTCTCCTTCCTCTGCGACCAACGTGGCATCACGCTCACTTCCCTGCAGTGGGTGTTCGGTCTGGGTAGGTGGTCAGTGCAAGTGACAGGGGGTAAAGTCAGCTGCCCCATGTCCTCAGTTGAGGATTCATCTCCCACCTCACTGGACAACTCAGTTTCAAATTCAAACCCAGCTCCTTGATTGATGTTGTCAGTGGCGATCCTCTCTCTATCTACTACAGAGGGAGATGCTCTACAGGTGGCCAAGACCCATGGGTAAAGGGTATTCCACTTCCCTATTAAAAGAGGCCAGGATGAAATATCTGATATGGCAGTCCAAACATTAAAGTTCTTCCATTTAAATTTAAGAAGGAGTAAGATAGTCTCTATGGATGCAGCGAAGGTTCACCCAGTCTAGTGGTCCTATAAGGGGTCTGCCAGAACAAGTCACGGCAGACTACACAAAGGTCGCTACCAGAGTCCAACAACGCCAGGATTTCATATCCGGCCAACTTAATAGAGACCTTAAAATTTTCCATCCTTAACATATTGGGGGTAACTTGTGAGCCACATACAGTACCTGGGCCAGAACGATGTCCATGGTTTGTACAGGTGGGAGGTGGATCTTCCAAGCCAGATGTCCTGGTTGATCACAACAAAAGCATCTACGCTCAGTCACCACTATGGAGTTTCTACAATGGCGTCTTCCACCTGTGGCCTTAATGACCCTAGGAGCCTGTGTTGTTTGGATTGAAGTCGGGGCCAAGCTCGGGTAGCTCCTCTGCTTCCAGGTGGCTTGGACTACCTCCAGTCTTTGGGTCAGGTCTAACAGCGAGTGGACATCATTCCAGAGCATGTAATCCAAAAGGTTCTTGTCTATCCCTGACAGGACTGCGTCAATAGCAAGCTTCTCCACAATGAACTCGAAGGTGTCCCCGTGGAACCAGCTTTGAATCAGGTCCACTAAGTCCTGGACATGTTCTCGTATAGTGCGGTCAGGGTCAGTGCACCACAGACAAAACTGGCACCCCTTGGCTACTGGGCTCCTAGCCATTGCTTCAAGAAGTCATAAGCATCAAACCTTTTGAGAGGGAGGTTCCGCATGTCCTGTAGGGCCTCTCTGGTTAAAAAAGGAGCCACAATAACTGCCCAGCCTTCCCTGTGCCAGTGCATCAGTATTGCCGTGCATTCAAAGCAGAATAGGAAACACTCCACATCATCCTCGGGAGCCATCTTCATCAACACATCCCTGGGGCTTGCAAAGACGGTTGTGTCTGTAGGAATCTCATCTGGCTTCACCGGTAGCAGGATGTTATGTGCCTCTTGGGGTTCCATTGGTGCAAGACCCCACTTCTGGTACCATGTGACACATGAGTTGCTGTCTTGCACCTAAAAAACAAGGCGGAGTCTAAAGACTTCAGGAAAACCAGCTTTATTCAGCTCAAAACAGGAACAGCAAGGTTATTTATTGCAGTGGGAGATACCACTCTTCTACACACAGACACAAGAAATGGGCAGGTTTGGGGCCAGGTGAGTGGCCAAGTTATAATGTTCCCTGCTGTTGTGGTGTAAAAATTTTGTGTATAAGTTGATAAATATTTAGTATGTCTTTATTTGTAACTTAGACAAAGCATTGTAATATTAGTGTTATATCATTGATAAGAACAGCAATGGTTTGATGTTTAAGAACCATCCCCCACCCCCAGTCTTTAGGACTAAGTGAGGAATTTTTAATATTTTTTGTTGCTTCCTCATAGAATTCCAGCATGTTGGTAAAACATTACCTTCCTCTTCTGAACCCATGTTGACTGTTCAGTTAAACTCCTGTTCTTGCCATTTGTTGCTCAATCCTTAATAATTTCTCCCATTAATTTTCCTGTGATGCACATTAAGCTTACTGGCCTATAGTTGCTTGGATATGCCCGGTCACCTTCTTTATATAATGGGATAGTATTTGCCTTTTTCCAGTCCTTTGGAATTTCCCCAGTGTGCAGTGATTTCTTAAAAGTATGTGTCAAAGGTTTATATATATCTTTAATAAAACAAGGGTAAATATTGTTTGATCCTGGTGATTTGTTTGATTTACTCTGAACAGTACTTCACCCTCTATAATTTTCAAATCCCTCAGTACCTCCTTAGTAGTCCTTTTTACCACTGGGAGGTTATCCACTTCCTCAAATATGAAGACTTCAGAAGAAGATGAGTTTAGAGCATCTGCTGTTTCACTGTCTGTATTTTCTTTTCCCCTTTACTATTCCTGATGCAGTTCACCTCCTCCTCAACTCTTCTTTTACTACTGAAATACTTAGAATCTCTTTGGGTCATCTTTTGCCTTATCTGATATATTCCTCTCTAACTGTTGTTTAACCTCCCTAATATCCTTCTTAATAGTTGTAACAGTGGACTCCCATTCCCATCTTCCCCAAGGGTATTGCCCAGATTAGACATCTGCAACAGGCGCAGGGGCTGCTGGGGACAAGAACGGCTGGCAGGAGCTTTAAAAGAGAGCCAGCTGCACAGAGAAAGGAGTACCATTGTTTGTTTGTCATCACTGTCGCCGTTTGCCTGTGGGATGTTATGTGATTGTCCTGCATTACTGTTGTATTGGATTCAAGTTTTGTCTCATGCCCGTCTGCATTGTATTCATCGGAGGGACGGCTCCCACGCATCTCAACACAAAATGCTTCAGAAACTGTAGGACAAACTTTATATTCACCTCTACAGTTAATGGGATCTGACATGCCAAGTTTCACTTGCATCTGTTACATGGGACTGATTCATGGACATTATCATAGTATTTGTTATTGCTGAAGGGGAGGGTTATTTGATTTTTTGTTGTTGTTTATATTTAATTTCCATTTAATTTATTATTCATTCATTTATTTGATTTATTGGATTTCGTCCCTCTGTCTGTAAGTAAGTGCGGGTCAATGCTGGGTGCATTGGAGTTATCAGTCTTATATGCCTTATGCAGCTGTTTTTTTTCCTTTGCAGCTTCAATTTCCTGCTAACTCCAAATTTAGGCATGTACAGTCATATGAAAAAGTTTGGGAACCCCTCTCAGCCTACATAATAATTTACTTTCAACAAAAAAGATAACAGTAGTATGTCTTTCATTTTCTAGGAACATCTGAGTACTACGGTGTTTTCCGAACAAAGATTTTTAGTGAAGCAGTATTTAGTTGTATGAAATTAAGTCAAATGTGAATAACTGGGTGTGCAAAAATTTGGGTACCCTTGTAATTTTGCTGATTTGAATGCATGTAACTGCTCAACACTGATTACTTGCAACACCAAATTGGTTGGATTAGCTCGTTAAGCCTTGAACTTCATAGACAGGTGTATCCAATCATGAGAAATCATGAGAAAAGGTATTAAAGGTGGTCAGTTGCAAATTGTGCTTCACTTTGACTCTCCTCTGAAGAGTAACAGCATGGGATCCTGAAAAGAAAACTCTCAAAAAGATCTGAAAACAAAGATTTTTCAGTATCATGGTTTAGGGGAAGGCTACAAAAAGCTATCTCAGAGGTTTAAACTGTCAGTTTCAGCTGTAAGGAATGTAATCAGGAAATGGAAAGCCACAGGCACAGTTGCTGTTAAACCCAGGTCTGGCAGGCCAAGAAAAATACAGGAGCGGCAACTGCGCAGGATTGTGAGAATGGTTACAGACAACCCACAGTTCATCTCCAAAGAGCTGCAAGAACATCTTGCTGCAGATGGTGTATCTGTACATCGTTCTACAATTCAGCAGAATTTGCACAAAGAACATCTGTATGGCAGGGTGATAAGAAAGAAGCCCTTTCTGCACTCACGCCACAAACAGAGTCAATTGTTGTGTGCAAATGCTCATTTAGACAAGCCAGATTCATTCTGGAACAAAGTGCTTTGGACTGATGAGTCAAAAATTGAGTTATTTGGTCATAACGAAAAGCGCTTTTCAAGGCGGAAGAAGAACACTGCATTCCAAGAAAAGTACCTGCTACCTATTGTCAAATTTGGTGGAGGTTCCATCATGCTGTGGGGCTGTGTGACTAATTCAGGGACTGGGGCCCATGTTAAAGTCGAGGGTCGGATGAATTCAACCCAGTATCAACAAATTCTTCAGGATAATGTTCAAGCATCAGTCACAAAGTTGAAGTTATGCAGGGGTTGGATATTCCAACAAGACAATGACCCAAAATACAGTTCGAAATCTGCAAAGACATTCATGCAGAGGGAGAAGTACAATGTTCTGGAATGGCCGTCACAGTCCTCTGACTTGAATATCACCGAAAATCTGTGGGATGATTTGAAGCAGGCTGTCCATGCTCGGCAGCCATCACATTTATCTAAACTGGAGCGATTTTGTATGGAAGAATGGTCAAAAATACCTCCATCCAGAATCCAGACACTCATCAAAGGCTACAGGAGGCGTCTAGAGCCTGTTATAGAGGCTCAACTAAGTATTGATGTAATATCTCTGTTTGGGTGTCCAAACTTATGCACCTGTCTAATTTTGTTGCAATGCATATTGCATATTTTCTGTTAATCCAATAAACTTAATGTCACTGCTGAAATATTACTGTTTCCATAAGGCATGTCATATATTAAAAGGAAGTTGCTACTTTGAAACCTCAGCCAATGATAAACAAAAATCCAACGAATTAAGAGGGGTTCCCAAACTTTTTCATACAACTGTACATGTCCTGCATTATACACAGCTCAAAAAAATAAAGGATCACTTAAATCATACATCAGATCTTGATAAACGAAATATTCAAAATGGAAAACCTTTAGTTTAGACTAATACTGTGTAATTTTTCAGAACAAAATGATGCAACAACAGTCAATGGATGTCAAAATCATCAGCCCACTCAGAGCTGGACTTAACATCATACCAAAAATCAAAGTCAGAAATTGAAATCACAGGCTAATCCAACTTGTGTGAATTTCATCACGGCAAATCAATTTTGTGACTCAGTAGTGTGTTTGGCCGCCACGTATCTGAATGCACTCCTGACAACATCTGGGCATGCTCCTCATGAGACAGTGGATGGTGTCCTGGGGAATCTCCTCCCAGACCTGGATCAGAGCATCAGTGAGCTCCTGATCAGTCTGTGACACTACTTGGTAGTGATCGCGTGCACTCTGAGGATTTCATCCCAGTGCCTGAAAGCAGTCAGGATACCACTGCCTAACACGTGAAGGGCTGGGCAACCCTCCAAGGATATGCCTCTCCAGACCATCACTGACCGACTGCCAAACCAGTCAAGCTGGATGGTGTTGCAGGTTGCATAACGTTCACCATGGTATTTCCAGATTCTTTCACATTTGTCATGTGTGCTCAGTGTGAACCTGCTCTCATCTGTGAAGAGAAAAGGGCGCCAATGGCAGAGCTCCCAATTGTGGTATTGTCAGGTGATTGCCAATTGAGCTGCACAGGGCCCTCATGCCACCATTATGAAGTCTGTCTTTGACAGTTTGGTCAGAAACGTACAGTAGTAGCCAGCTGGAGGTCTTTTTGAAGGGCTCTGGCATTGCTCCTCCTGTTGTTCCTTACACAAAGGAGCAGATGCCAGTCCTGCTGCCTGGTTGATGCCCTTCTATGGCCCTGTCCAGCTCATCTCCTGTAATGGCCCGTCTCCTGTTTATCTCTTACATGCTCTTGAGAATGTGCTGGGAGACACAGCAAACCTTCTTGCAACAGCACATATGGATGTTCCATTCTAGAGAAGCTGGACCACCTGTTAAACCCGAATAAGTTGCAGATACCACCTCATGCTACAAGTAGTGACAAGGACATTGGCAAAACACAAAACTAGAGAGGTATCAGACGGGAAGGATAAGGAGAGAGCCACCACCTGCAAAGCCATTCCTTGTTTGCAGGTTGTCTTCCTATTGCCTCTCCAGTGTACCTGTTGTCACTTTCATTTGCACCTAAGCAGGTGAAGGTGATTCACATTTGCTTTGTTTCTTAACTGGACAGATTAATATCCCTGATGCTTAAATGACTTGTGTTAGACTGTGATGATTAATTGTTCATTTAATTTTTCGAGCAGCGTACAATGCATCTGGAAATTATTCACAGTGAATCACTTTTTCAACATTTTCTTATGTTACAGCCTTATTCCAAAATGGATTAAATTAATTTTTTTCCTCAGAATTCTACACACAACACCCCATAATGACAATGTGAAAAAGTTTACTTGAGGTTTTTGCAAATTTATTAAAAATAAAAAAAACTGAGAAATTACATGTACATAAGTATTCAGATCCTTTGCTCAATACTTTGTCGATGAACCTTTGGCAGCAATTACAACCTCAAGTCTTTATGAATATGATGCCACAAGCTTGGCACACTTATCCTTGGCCAGTTTTGCACATTCCTCTTTGCATTACCTCTCAAGCTCCATCAGGTTGGATGGGAAGTGTCAGTGCACAGCCATTTTAAGATCTCTCCAGAGATGTTCAATTGGATTCAAGTCTGGGCTCTGCCTGGGCCACTCAAGGACATTCACAGAGTTGTCCTGAAGCCACTCCTTTGATATCTTGGCTGTGTGCTTAGGGTCGTTGTCCTGCTGAAAGATGAACCGTCGCCCCAGTCTGAGGTCAAGAGCACTCTGGAGCAGGTTTTCATCCAGGATGTCTCTGTACATTGCTGCAGTCATCTTTCCCTTTATCCTGACTAGTCTCCCAGTTCCTGCTGCTGAAAACCATCCCCACAGCAAGTTGCTGCCACCACCATGCATCCTGTAGGGATGGTATTGGCCTGGTGATGAGTGGACGCCTGGCATTCACACCAAAGAGTTCAATCTTTGTCACATCAGACTAGAGAATTTTGTTTCTCATGGTCTGAGAGTCCTTCAGGTGCCTTTTGGCAAACTCCAGGCGGGCTGCCATGTGCCTTTTACTAAGGAGTGGCTTCCGTCTGGCCACTCTACCATACAGGCCTGATTGGTGGATTGCTGCAGAGATGGTTGTCCTCCTGGAAGTTTCTCCTCTCTCCACAGAGGACCTCTGGAGCTCTGACAGAGTGACCATCGGGTTCTTGGTCACCTCCCTAACTAAGGCCCTTCTCCCCCGATCACTCAGTTTAAATGGCTGGCCAGCTCTAGGAAGAGTCCTGGTGGTTTCGAACTTCTTCCACTTACGGATGATGGAGGCCACTGTGCTCATTGGAACCTTCAAAGCAGCAGAAATTTTTCTGTAACCTTCACCAGATTTGTGCCTCGAGACAATCCTGTCTCGGAGGTCTACAGACAATTCCTTTGACCTTATGCTTGGTTTGTGCTCTGACCTGAACTGTCAACTGTGGGACCTTATATAGACAGGTGTGTGCTTTTCCAAATCATGTCCAATCAACTGAATTTACCACAGGTGGACTCCAATTAAGCAGCAGAAACATCTCAAGGATGATCAGGGGAAACAGGATGCACCTGAGCTCAATTTTGAGCTTTATGGCAAAGGCTGTGAATACTTATGTACATCTCAGTTTTTTTTATTTTTTAATAAATTTGCAAAAACCTCAAGTAAACATTTTTCATGTTGTCATTATGGGGTGTTGTGTGTAGAATTCTGAGGAAAAAAATGAATTTAATCCATTCTGGAATATGGCTGTAACATAACAAAATGTGGAAAAAGTGATGTGCTGTGAATACTTTCTGGATGTACTGTGTGTAAAATGTTTTTAAACCTGTTCCACTGCTTCTCGACTGTCTCCACACTTAAAAGTGTATCCCAGTCTATCCTCCTTAGACTTTGTTGCATCTACTCAAAATTTGCCTTAGCAAAGTTAAACTTTTAAGTCTTCCAAAACACTGAGAATTATATTACATTATGGTAACTAGACCCTAATGGTTCAATCACTTCTGCACTCTCAGTTCTATCCTGATTATTTCAAAATATTAAATCTAGACAGGCTTCACCTTGCATTGGTGCTTTAACATACTGTTTTAAAAAACAGTCACGTTTACTTCTAAAAACTTCTGCTCTTGTGCTCTACTATTTGCAAGGTAATCCCAATTAATATTTGGATAGTTAAATCAATCAATCAATCAACATTTATTTATATAGCACATATTCATACAAAAAAATGTAGCTCAAAGTGCTTTACAAAATGAATAGAAAAATAGAAGACACAATAAAAAATAAACATAAGTCAACCTTAATTAACATAGAATAAGAGTAAGGTCCGATGGCCAGGGTGGACAGAAAAAACAAAAAAAACTCCAAAGGCTGGAGAAAAAAATAGTATCTCCCATGACTGTAATATCCCTCTGTAAACTGGCCTTTTTAATATTATTAAAATGATGTGTATCAATGTCTGCATTGGGCAGCCTATAACACACACCTAAAAGAAGGCCTCTTAAGACTGTACTTCTTAAATACCACCAACACGTGAACATTCCCACCCGTGAGAAGAACACACTGGATCATGTTTACAGCAACATACATGGTGTATACAGAGCTGTACCCCACCCCCACTTCGGACAACCGGACCACATCTCCCTGTTCCTGTACGCAGCCTACAGACAAAGGCTGAAACAAACAAACCCTGTCATTAAGCAAGTTAAACCTTGGACCCCAGAGACTGAGAGCACCCTGCAGTTTCATAATCTTAGCAGAGGTCAGAAGCTAACTACTTCATTGACTCTTAAAGGGGTTCTTAATTGTAACAGAACGAGCATGGCTTACACCTTAACCAATGTAAAGAGACACCAACATGGTCAGATCATTACCTTTGAAAGCAGTGAACAACTTATGAATCACTCAAACAAGCTCACTGGGGGCAAATGATATTGTGAAAGCCTGGCATTCCTCAATGGCGCTTGACCCCCCAACAGCACTTGGGGAAAAAAAACCCAAATGCAGTGTGTTGAAACCTGTTGGTTGGACAACTGGCTGGTTGTCTGCTGGCAGATCAACTACACATTTGCAGGCTCACTACATAATCTGTCTGTACCCTGTTGGTTTGTTTTGGGGACATTTAAAATTGGCTGCTGACCTAGTTGTGGGCTCACTTTGTCTTCTTTGAGAGAAAAGCTATGTGTTGTTTTAATTTGAGGAAAGGAATGTTGGATAATGTCAGCGTTGCCACTTGCTTGCTGTGTGCATGAGTACTGAAGTAGTAGCTCCTGTTTGAAAATGCTTTTGGTTGTTCCTGTCTTCAAAACAATAAAGATGATTTTTTTGGAAACCTGGACTCACCTCCTTCTATATGATGTAAGTCTGTGACTCGGCACATCATAATATCAATAAGGAAATATTAAAACTTTAATTTAATCATTACTTATATTCATTTGGAGGGAAACCAGCCATTAAATACTAGAAATCAAAAGTACAACAAAATTTACAACCTTAATGATTCAAATCAGAGTCTAATACAACAAGCTTTGCCACAGTACTACCAGGAGAGAGATGTCTGTGTAATTTAAAGAGTCCAGTCTTCTTACTCCAACTAAGGGGTTCCTTAAAAAAGATGCACTATAATGCATATATTGGTCTCCTTGCATCTTCATTTTGTAGTTGACGCTGAGCTTTCTGTGTAAGACATCATGTCATTTTCAATGCATCTTCAGTGCCTTTTCATAGCAGGAATGGTGTTGTCATATTAAAAACCTGTATCATTCTTTCATTTTTGAAATGAGGTTAGTCTGTCTCAAAAATTTTCCTCTCATCAGTTGAATATCCATCCATCCATTGTCTAACCCGCTGAATCTGAATAGGGTCACGGGGGTCTGTGGAGCCAATCCCAGCCAACACAGAGCACAAGGCAGGAACCAATCCTGGGCAGGGTGCCAACCCACTGCAGGACACACACAAACACACACACACGCCAAGCACGCCAAGCACGCACTAGGGCCAATGTAGAATCGCCAATCCACCTAACCTGCATGTCTTTGGATTGTGGGAGGAAACCGGAGCACCCGGAGGAAACCCACGCAGACAAAGGGAGAACATGCAAACTCCACGCAGGGAGGACCCAGGAAGTGAACCCGGATCTCCTAACTGCGAGGCAGCAGCGCTACCACTGCACCACCGTGCCGCCCCTCAGTTGAATATATGTCTCAGAAATAAAGGTAGGTGCACTTTTTTATACCGTGGTTTGATATTTATTTTTAGTTACTAAAAGTAACCAAAAATTGGATGATTGAGAAATTATTTATTTATTTATTTATTACTTTATTGAAAGCACACAACATTCCATACAAATAAATAAGATTTTTATTAAAATAGGTTTCGAAAACAAATCAACCCTCACCCCTGGATGATTGAGAATTTACTCTGGGTTTTACTATTCTGTCAGCCTGAAATTACTTGAAGCTTCTATGAGGTACAAGTTAAATAACAAATTCCCCAGATGATCCCAATTTCACTAGCTTATGCACATTAATTAGCTTATCTCAGCTTAAACATAACCCATTTTAAAGATAACACTTCCGCCTAAATGCTTGTCTTACAGTATTTGCATGTTTCTCCCATGTTTCCTTCCGAGTCCTCTATTTTACCGTGATTATTTGCATCCCAGAACTCAAAGCTGTGTATATTCTTTTTCTTCTTCTTCTTCTTCTTTCTTTCGGTTGCTCCCATTAGGGGTTGCCACAGCGAATCATCTTTTTCCATATCTTTCTGTCCTCTGCATCTTGTTCTGTTACACCCATCACCTGTGTGTCATCTCTCACCACATCCATAAACCTCCTTTTAGGCCTTTCTCTTTCTAGTTCCTTCAAATTGTTTAGCAGATTATTCAAAAGAATAACAGATCTAGTGGATCCCTTTTCTGTCATGTTTGGCTCTGAAACCTTAACATGTCTCACTATTCCCTTGAATACTTGTCTTCATTCATCTGTTCTGCTCACCCATCCCTGGCTGTCCCCAACAGAATGAGGCCATTGTTGAGCTAAATCGCCTACCCGTGTAACCTGTCAGCAGTTCTTGTCCTCTGGTGGCTTTCAGCTTTACCCAAAACCATTTGGCTAAAGTCTTGGTTAAATGCACACAATTAAAAGCAACACAAATTTTCCTTTTTACACCCTATAATATCTCTATGGTCTTGATCACACAGGCTTTTCATTTAAAAGTTATCTTTTGTCTAAAATAAAATACACAGATGAAATATTACGAATCTTATTTAAAGAACAAAAATACCCATTTTTGAACCCCTTTATAGTGGGTCAAGTAAGTCTAATGACAAAATATCTTGTCTTTTTTTTAGCATTTTTACTTATTATTTACTCAATCTTTAAGTTTTTCACCTTTGCTTGGTTTTCAATTCAATTATGTTTCATTTTCATGTTTATTAGTTTGTGCTTGTTTGTTTCAATTGCAGTGTTTATTGTCTTTATGCTATGATTTAGCCAGGGTCTCATCCCCAATTTAGTTGTATTCTCTTTTTTCTTGTTATTTTTGTTTTGTTCTAAATATTATTTTATACCGTGCCAGTAAAAAGTACCACAGGGAAGAGAAAGTGAGGGAGGCCAAAGTGGCGGTGGATGGATAAAGTGAAAGAAGATCTGAAGGAAAAGGGTTTGATTGAGGGGGAGATGCAAGATCGAGTTGTTTGGAGAAGGATGATCAAGCATTGGAAAAGAGGAAGATGAAGAAAAGAATTTTCCTTCTTGTGAGATTTTACATTTTATTGTTATACAACATTGAATCACAGCGAATTTGTTTTTTGACACTCAGCAATAAAGACTCTTTAAGTGAAAACAAATCTCTGAAAACTGATCTAAATTTAACTACAAATCTAAAACTCAAAATAATTGATCAATAAATATTCACCCCTATCAAATCAATATTTATGTGGTGCATGTTTGAGTGCGTGTAGACAGGTCTCTATCAGCTTTGCACATCCAGACACTGCTATTTTTCCCAACTATTCTTTGCAATAGTACTCAAGCCCTGTCAAATTACACAAGGATAGTCCATTCACAGTTTTTCAGTTGGACTAAGATCTGTGCCTGTATTTATAAAACATCTCTGAATTTCTCCTAGTAATTGCTCTAAAGGTATGACTAGGATAAGAATTTGCCCTGCCCTGATAGAACATTAGAACAAATTATGAAAGCATCCTACACCTACTCTCAAATAGATGTAGGAGTTCACACTTGAGAATGAAAGATATTTATAATATTTAAAGTAGGAGAAAGAGAAGAAGAAAATGAAGAATAAGGGAATAAGATAACATAATAAGAAAGGATACTTTGCTAAGCTGCACATAATTGCTTTCAATTCACAATAATGTCAAGAATAATACTGTAACAAGCACTGTGATGGGAGTACTGAGACACACACACTGAATGATGAATGATATTGGGCATGTTTATTTAACAAATGAATAATCCACAGCCGCCCTTTCAGAAGAATCACCTTTGTATTGTTATAGCCATGGGAAATGCATCATAAAGTAACAGGCCTGGGTTAACAATGGCTGCCACCAGTACTGTTAGCCAACAGGGTGCTGGCAGAAAATGAGATACTGTTGGCCAAAGAAGGAGAAGAAAAGGGGGGAGATGTGTCTGGCAGGAGGACAGGAGGAAGGTAAAGAGAGTGGAACTGAGGATAGGAACTTTGAATGTTGGCAGTATGACTGGTAAAGGAGGAGATTTGGCAGATATGGTGGAGAGAAGGAAGGTTGATATATTGAGCGTGCAAGAGACTAAATGGAAGGGGAGTGAGGCCAGGTGGATTGGTGGTGGATTCAAATTGTTCTATCATGGTGTGAATAGAAGGAGAAATGGAGTAGACTGCAAGAGTAAGTTTAGGCTGGAGGTAAGACAGGCACTGGGTGGCAATGAAGAGTTGCCAGACAGCTGGGCAACTGCAGCAGATGTAGTAAGGATGACAGCAAGATGGGTGCTTGGCGTGACATCTCGACAGGGGAAGGTGGAATGGGGAAGTACAGGAGAGTATACAGAAGAAGAAGATGGTGAAGAAGAAGTGGGATAGTCCGAGAAATGCAGAAAGTAGACAAGAGTACAAGGAGATAGGGCACAAGGTGAAGAGAGAGGTGGCGAAGGCTAAAGAAAAGGTGTATAATGAGTTGTATGAGAGGCAGGACACTAAGGAGGGAGAAAAGGACCTGTACCAATTGGCTAGACAGAGGGACCGAGCTGGGAAAGATGTGCAGCAGGTTAGGGTGATAAAGATGGAAACATACTCACAAGTGAGGTGGGTGTGTTGAGCAGATGGAAAGAGTACTTTGAAAGGCTGATGAATGAAGAGAATGAGAGAGAGAAGGTTGGATGATGTGGAGATAATGAATGAGGAAGTGCAAAGGATTAGCAAGGAGGAAGTAAGGACAGCTATGAAGAGTATGAAGAATGGAAAGGCCATTGGTCCAGATGACATACCTGTGGAAGCATGAAGGTGTTTAGGAGAGATGGCAGTGGAGTTTTTAACCAGATTGTTTAATGGAATCTTGGAAAGTGAGAGGATGCCTGAGGAGTGGAGAAGTGTACTGGTACCGATTTTTAAGAATAAGAGAGATGTGCAGAACTGTAGTAACTACAGGGGGATAAAACTGATGAGCCACAGCATAAAGTTATGGGAAAGAGTAGTGGAAGCTAGGTTAAGAAGTTCGTTGATGATTAGTGATCAGCAGTATGGTTTCATGCCAGGAAAGAGTACCACAGATGCAGTATTTGCACTGAGGGTGTTGATGGAGAAGTATAGAGAAGGCCAGAAGAAGTTGCATTGCGTCTTTGTGGACCTGGAGAAAGCATATGACAGGGTGCCTTAAGAGGAGTTGTGGTACTGTATGAGAAGTCATGAGTGGCAGAGAAGTACGTAAGAGTTGTACAGGATATGTATGAAGGAAGTGTGACTGTGGTAAAAACTGCAGTAGGAGTGCATTCAGGGTGGAGGTGGGATTACATCAGGGATCAGCTCTGAGCCCTTTCTTATTTGCAATGGTGATGGACAGGTTGACAGATGAGATTAGACAGGAGTCCCCGTGGACTATGAATTTTGCTGATGACATTGTGATCTGTAGCGAGAGTAGGGAGCAGGTTGAGGAGATCCTGGAGAGGTGGAGATATGCTCTGTAGAAGAGAGGAATGAAGGTCAGTAAGAACACGACAGAATACATGTGTGTAAATGAGAGGGAGGTCAGTGGAATGGTGAGGATGCAAGGGGTAGAGTTGGTGAAGGTGGATGAGTTTAAATACTTCGGATCAAAAGTACAGAGTAACGAGGATTGTGGATGAGAGGTGAAAAAGAGAGTGCAGGCAGGGTGGAATGGGTGGAGAAGAGTGTCAGGAGTGATTTGTGACTGACGGATATCAGCTAGAGTGAAAGGGAAGGTCTACAGGATTGTAGTGAGATCAGCTATGTTATATGTGTTGGAGATGGTGGCACTGACCAGAAAGGAGAAGACAGAACTGGAGGTGGCAGAGTTAAAGATGGGTGTGACGAGGATGGACAGGATTAGAAATGAGTACATTAGAGGGTCAGCTCAAGTTTGACGATTGGGAGACAAAGTCAGAGAGGCGAGATTGCATTGGTTTGGACATGTGCAGAGGATATATGCTGGGTATATTGGGAGAAGGATATTAAGGATAGAGCTGCCAGGCAAGAGGAAAAGATGAAGGCCTAAGAGAAGGTTTATGGAAGTGGTGAAAGAGGACATGCAGGTGATGGGTGTAACAGAAGAAGATACAGAGGACAGAAATTATGGAAGAAGATGATCCCCTATGATAACCCCTAACAGAAGAAGCCAAAATAATAATAAGAAGAAGAAGATACTGAAACTAGCCACAGTGCTGTTTTGAAAGTGCTGTTCACTCTTCCATTGTTCCCTATAGTCTTCTAGACTCACAGGCCATTGCTCTCTCCACGATATACCTATATCATTTATGAGGCTCTATTTATCCAATGCCCAGGGAGTCTCCACTTGCCTTCTTGAACCTTCCCGGGCTTGTAAAATGTAATGGGAATGTTCTAAGGTTCTGTGGAATGCAGAACTGAGCATACCTGTATGATATTTTGCTGTCAATCCCCCACCCATCCTAGATTATCTTCGGAGTAATATTCAGATTATTACAGTATAGTTTGCATCCATGACCACTTCTCTGTTGACACTGTGACATTACTTGGGACTAATATCATCGTTCTCATACACACTTTGGACAATGATCTTAATTTGAAAGCTAACTTATATACGTGAAAGTTGAATTAAAATTACCTGAAGTGGAGTTGTGGGAAATATATAAATCTGCATATTATCTCACGTGTTGTATGGTCATTCAAAGTTTGGTGTAAATTTTGAGAAATGATTAGTCATGAGATACCTAGATCATCACTAATGCAAAGCTGTGTTTTGCGCGTAACTTCAACAACACTTTCATTTCAGCTGACAGCACATGTCTTCTCTGTATAGATGTACTGTATAAGCAATCACTTAATGTACAAGATTTGTTACAAATATTATACTATCTCTGCCAAATTAACTTTTTATGTGTTCATTGTTGTCAAACATTTCCAAAACATTCATGCTTTCCCAAAATGTCTGTGCTGATATCTGTCTAAATGCCATCTTCTGGCAGCTCCTACAAAGTTGGGATAGCTCCTGAGCTTTTCTAAATCCTAGTGAAGTTAGGAGTAGTTTCCTAAATTAGGAAAATTGATAAAATGCTTTTACTGACTCAATTTAATGAATTTATGTCTCTCTGACATTTTTGAGTCAGTTAGGACTGGTTTTCTACTCTGCGTCGCTTGATAAATATTTGCACTAGACTCTGACTTGGCACTGCAGGACATTAACATTGATGTTTTTTAAGCCATTCCTGTGTAGCTTTGCCTTTCTGCTTGGGATCATTGTTTTGCGGAAAACAAATCTTCTTCCAATGTGTTGGTTTCATGTAGAATTCATCAGGTTTTCCCCCAGTATTTACCAATATTTTGCTGGTATTACCCTCTGTATTTCAAAGTGGTCATTGCCCATTCTGCTAGGCTTTAGCGGCACACCACATGTCACATGTATAAACAGTGCGTATGGGCAAAAATGTTGCTTACACCCATTTCCACACCCATTTGGAAATGTATAAAAACTAAACTTAATGTAAGACCACATGTATTTTCACGGCAGCCTCACACCATGCGTATGCAAGTTTCTGTTCAGTTTTGCAAATGGGTGATACCCAGTGTCAATACAGTGTTAACCATTTGAAGACTTGTGGTCTTCCTATCTTTTTTAGATACACATCCATGACACAGGATTTATCAAATGCACCAAAATCGATTGCATATTGTTTACAAAATTAATTCACTTGACTGTAATCATTCTGTAACCATGTAATTGGGCACGGAATGGCCAAACTATTCCAACTACCATCGCTGCTTTAGCATTGTTGGAAGACATTGCAAATGGAAGAATGAAGTCAATTTTGATTTCTAAGAGCTATCCTCTTGGAGCTGTGGGTTGAAATGGCACCGGTTTTATAAGATCAGACTTTAAATAATTGTGCTCTACCTGCAGGTTTTGTCCACCCTCGGGTTTTTAATGTGAACTGACTGAGCTAGTATTCAGTCCCTCAGGATTTCGCTGGCTTTTTTGTGATTGTTATGGCCTAAAATCCCTAATTTTGCAGCAGCTTTTTCATAAAAGTTGTAATGAAAGTTGTGATATTTTGAGGCTTTATTTTTTTTCTATAACATTGGAAGAACAAATGATTTTACAAAAATAGTTCCAACTGCTTTAGTGTCTAAAAAAGGCACAGGATTTCACCAGTATTAAGGTTTAAAGTGCACAGTAACATTGATGTCATCATTCGGTAACAACAAATCTGTTCAAGTACTTTCCTAAAATAATAGACTTAATATAAATAAAATCATGAAATGAAATGTTGAAAAATTCCATTAATAAAAGTGCAAAACGAAATGTGCATAAACCTGTATCCAAGTTCAGAACTTCACATTACCTGTATGCACATTATGAGCAAAATACCACTGAACCTCTCTTGACATTGTTTTTATAACACGCCATTTAAAGTGTAAATCAACAAAAAATATCTCTGAAATTTGGTCCACATCTGCTCATAAGACCAAAAATTTTAATTTATATTGACAAACATCCATAATAAAGCTGAACACTTTATTTTTCTGCGAACTCATAACTCATGAAGTCAGAAATGATAAGAATCAGTCCTGAAAGATGCCTAAATGTTCCCCATGTCTTCCTCTGAGTCTTCCTCACAATCTTTCTCCATCTCGTCCCTTTCAAAATCTCCACTGGTAAGGCGTTGATTGTGACCAAGTTGACCAAGGCTTTAAGGTTGTTGGTAGTGATTGATCTTCTTCGGCTGGACAACCCCAGTTTGTAAATGCCTTTGCTTCATTCTGCTGAGTTTATGATGATGTCTGTGTATCTTTTGCCCAAGACGCTGGGCACAAGAAGTCTCTCCTGTAGCCCATCGCAAAACACATCTAGATCAATCCCTCCACATGCTGAAGCTCTGAGTGCTGCTGGACACAGAAGGTTGAAATAGGCCTCAAACTCATCTTGAGGGACAGCACTGAAGCCTGGGATGTGTTTGTAACTAGAAGCACTGTTATTCATAAATAAATTGTGTCGAGAGTCAAACACCCTGACTTCTTGAAGGAAGTTGATGGCAGGTTGTCCATCTGTATTGAGGATTTGTGTTTTAATGGCAAAGGAGGTGGCATGTCCTTCAAAGTACTTGGCACATGCTTCATACTGCATCTGTTTAACAAGCAAAGTTCAGCTGATTTTGTAGCAATTCATGGAGTCTCTACATGGGCAGTGGTGTGCTTTTGCCACACATCTGTGGATCGAATAACAAATTAAATTAATCAAGTGTTTCAATGCAATTAACTACATTAAATAAAAAAACACTGATGTACATGTATATTTTCAGTGTTTGTATTTAGGTGCAAGTTAGTGTGAGTAGTGGTAAAATAAAATGTTATGTTTACACATATTGAGTAATTAAGATACTTTGTTAAGACAAGAGGAAATAGCCTTTACTTGCATTTCCATCTCTATGAACTCCTTTTAGTGCACAAAGTGCTCAGCATGATACTGCACTTCACTGAACTAGGAGTTCAACCATAGAGAACATGGAATTGGAACCATGGTTGACATCCTTCCTGACGCAAATTTTTTATCATGAACTCCAAGTATCTTCTTTTGCAGGAGTCAGCCTTGGTAGAACATCTGTGAAAAAGCTCGGCATGAATGCAATCAGCTTGTCAAAAGGTCTGTGGAAGGCATTGCTGATGAAGTTCATTATGTGTGCCATGCATGTAATATGTAGTGAGTTTGAGAATAATGATTGCAGTGCAGCTTTATATGCTTTCTTCATATATGCTGCATGTTTTATCTTGGTAGAGTAATATATGTATTGCTCTACTTTCCCCTATTGCATTATTAATATGCAGCCTTAGAATGCCTAATCTCACAGACTTACCACTGTTTATAAGGTATTATTCTATATAACTTCTCCCCACCTTCCCTTCTATATCTATAACCTCAGGCAATTAGATGTAGTAAAAAGACAAGCAGGAGTTAAGTCACACATAAAATAATGTATTACTGATAATATTCATAAATAATAACAAAATGCAAAGTACATTTGAATATTGGCAACCATACAACCTGATAAAATGGTGATGTGTACACAGACTTGTAGTTACTTAAAATGTCTCTAGTTAAGGCATCATTGGTGCTCAGCTTTCAGCCACATGTCTCTTCAATATGGCTGCTGAGCTGTGTTCTTCATTGTGTTGTCTTCATCCTCACAGGTTAGCAAGAGAGATGCTTCTTCATCATATGTTGGTTAGAGAGAGAATGTGGTTGAGCAAGCAAATTTATAGATGTTCTCTCCAATTCCTAGAACCAATAGGACATCATGGTACTTAAAGGCCTCTGAGACAAGCCAATTCCAAACAGCCATACCTCAGACCAATGGGGGAAATAGTACATTTTAACACCTCAACAGAAGACCATATGTTAAGCTAACCTGGCTTTGTGTGGGATGAGAAAAGACTTTAGCAGAGAAATACTCATCAAACTGGTTTAAGACACATCCCCCCAAATCCTGTCATAAAATTACAAAGAGACAGTCGTAAAAAGGGGGTGGCAAACATGAATACCTCTCACCACTTGGTTTGCCTAAATTACAAATAAAGACATACAAAACATTTATCAAGTTATATGCAAAATCCACATCACAACACTCCACCCCGATGAATGTTTTGTACAATGTCTTTATAAACAATGTCTTTAAATTGTTTCAAGAGTCTGATGCATAACTTGTGCATTGATTGGCAGTATTTGCTCTCCCAGTGTTAAAAGTTGTCCGTGACCATTTGTCCATTACATATCTTCTTTATTTCAAAGACAATCTGAAGAACTTGGAAGCGCTCCTGATGACTTGTATCTGCTCCAGCTTGCTTCAACTCTTTCTGCAGTCTTCATATGTCATCAGATCTGGTGGTTCAAAATGAGACAAGTCCACACCTTCCACTAAACTAGCCCACTACAATTTAGTCTATTGTGTGAATTTTTAATCTGTACTTGTTCTCTGTCTAACTGCTAATTAGACCCCTGTCCCAAACTATCTGTTTAAGCATATGCAGCTGTACAATTAACATCAAAATTTGAAAGGTAACATGCCACAGGTGCCAGTACAACCACTTCTGCCCAAGTGACAGCACATGTGCCACTGCATAAACTGTTCACAAACCAACATTTGTGGCCCCTCTGCACACATTTGGGGTTGACTTAGTTGCCTCTTGTGCTTTCCTACCCATGGTGCAACTCTTGACTGCCATCAGCCTTTACCAGTATAGGCTGGCATCACCACCATGAGACATCAAAGCTATGCAACTCTCATCATTCCCCTGTAGGCCACCCCTAGAGTTGTTTGCTCACCATATGCATACTCATTGTGCTAAACACCTCAGTTCAGAATTGGCCCACTGGTCCTCTGCCTGTACCATAGCCGACAATCTCAGCAGGGCTTCCATATTTTCCCAATTAGACTATACCTAAACATCGGAGCCCATATGTCTTGCAAATGTATCAGCTGCACCTGCTTTCCTGAAAAGTTCACCAATTTTCTCAGTATACCTTTTCTTATATTAATTATCCCACTTAATTAATTAATACCCAGAATGTATACTTTATGAGCCCAAAATGAATCCCCTTATTTTGGCATTCCTAACTGGTTTGTTCAGTTTCCACCCCTTGGAATATAAATTTGCTGCAGTAATGAACAAACCTTTCCTTTTAAACTATAGCTATTGTGACTAGCCTTATTATTGCATGACTTGTGGACTTGTTACTCACTTAAACCCCAGTAAGTGTCTTTTCTTGCTGTCTCTTCAGTTCTTCATGTCTTTGTCTTTGTCTTTGCTTGTTTTCTTTGTGTTTCTCTTTTTTTTCATTCTGCTATGTAGGCAGGTCTGCAAAATGGAAGGTGACAAAGCAGTTTCTGTCCATCTCATTTTCTTGGCTGTCGACCTGGTGCCAAAACTCAAACTTTGCTTCCAGGCATTCATTGGAACAGCTTGGCACTAGTGCCATGCCACTCCAATGTGCCAATGGTAACCCGATCTCCTGCATGGATTTTACTCTGCTAATTGCCTTCACTATTTATTACCTGCACCAAACCAAAGTCCATAAAACCTTACAATAGAAGTAGCACTATTGCAAAAGGCCAGAAAATTGAAACAGAAATAACTGTTTTCCCTTTCCTGTCTTCCTGCGCTACCCTTCTATTTTTTTTTCATTGCCTGTGTGTCCTTTTTTTATTGTATGGTAACTGCTACCTGAAAGTGTGGGCTGAAGCCTCTCCAGAATCCAAGTTCTAAATCCAGCATTTCTCTAAAACTAACCTGTGTTCTTTACTAAAGACCAGCTCACTTTTCTCCATTTTATTGCATGGAGATTCATAGGCTGTCTTTTTGAACAACTGGTCAGTCAGGTTTTGAATTACTGAACCTAAGTGTGTGTGCTTTTAATTACTGCTGGCCCTAGCACAGCTGTTAGGACCTTCACACCCCTGTGCATTCCTGGCTTCCTGCCTGAGCTTGTAAAACTTCCTGCTGCACCATCCCCCATCCTTTGTTCTTTGGCTTGTCCTGTTTCATTCAAACCAACTCCTAAACTGGTGCACTTTCTTTCCAACTCAGCCATTCTTGCACTAGCACATTCAGACCTTTCACACACAAGCACTTGAATTCCTTTCATTTCCATTGTTCTTTGTTTTAATTCCACACTTTCTTTACTCAGTATCAATATGCCAATATCCAGTTCATGCCCTCTAGTCAACAATTGCCATTCACACTCACCAGCTCTCTGCCTTCTATCTGATTTCTTTGTCCTAAATCAAATTTCAATGCAGCACTGGTTACCTTTCCTAACAGTGGTGAAATATCTATCAGTGTAGCATGCTCTTTAAATACTGGACAGGCCTCAGAATTACTTGGAGATTGTGGTGCAGTGGAGAATAAAGGAAGAAAACACCCTTGCTGTTTTCCCTTCCTTTCATCTCTCTCCTTTTCCTCACACTCACATTCCCACTCTTTATCTGAGCACTCATCTGTCTCATGTAAGTCACCCACCCATGTTTTAGGGTTCCAGTCCGATCTGGTTACTATTGCCCTAACTTTCACCATGGCGGTTTACATTTCTTTTTCCACTTCTTTCACTGCTTTCTACTTTAGCAGCGGTGTTCTACATGCTAACACTTCACAATTATCACACCAACTGTTACATCTTTCAAAACTCTCACTCAACATTCCATAACTTTCACTTTCATTCACTTTGCTATTTTCTTCCTTATCATGATCTTCCTTATTACCAATAATACAAGCTAGTAAACCTCTTATAACAGCAGCTGTCTTCTTTAAACCTGATCTCTGTTTTCTTGCTTTTAATCCTTCCAGCCCCTTCCATTTTGTGGCACACTCAGCTCAGCTTCTGCTTTCTCTACCTGAACTACAGGTTTCCTAGCTTTAGCCTGCTTCCTCTGCCACTCCACTGGAAGATGGCTGACTTTAAAATGAACTTAGGCATTTCTAAGTCTACAATTTACTCTAATACAATTTGCCAAATTTGTTATGGGTTGGCCTACTTTTGCCCCTGTAAGCAAACATACACATACATACACAAAGATTCTAAACGAATAAGTACCGTATGAATGACGAATGCATGTCCCATCACTCCCTAGCACTTTAACCACTTAAATGCCGTATGAATGACGCATGCATCTTTCACCACTCCCTAGCACTTTAATTAGGGACTCACTACACCAGCACTAACAAACATGCGGGTGTCCTCGTGACACACATGAAGTCTCTACACTTTGTTGGTTATATTCCATTCAGCAACCAAACAATGTTTTACTTCCACCATTTGTACACTGGATGCCCTAAAATTCACATACATAAACAAACACATACATCAAAACAGTATTTGCAAACAGGGTGCAAAACTTGGTTACCCCAAAATCCTGCCGACTACGCCAATTGTTTTATCTTGGTAGAGTAATATATGTATTGCTCTACTTTCCCTATTGTATTATTAATATGTAGCCTTAGAATGCCTAATCTCACAGACTTACCACTGTATTACTATATAACTTATCCCCACCTTCCCTTCTATATCTATAACCTCAGGCAATTAGATGTAGTAAAAAGACAAGCAGGAGTTAAGTTACACATAAAATAATGTATTACTGATAATATTCATAAATAATAACAAAATGCAAAGTACATTTGAATATTGGCAACCATACAACCTGATAAAATGGTGATGTGTAATTCAGGTGGCACACAGACTTGCAGTTACTTAAAATGTCTCTAGTTAAGGCATCGTTGGTGCTCAGCTTTCAGCCACATGTCTGTTCAATATGGCTGCTGAGCTGTGCTCTTCATTGTGTTGTCTTCATCATCACAGGTTAGCAAGAGAGATGCTTCTTCATCATATGTTGGTTAGAGAGAGAGAATGTGGTTGAGCAAGCAAATTTATAGATGCTCTCCAATTCCTAGAACCAATAGGACATCATGGTACTTAAAGGCCTCTGAGACAAGCCAATTCCAAACAGCCATACCTCAGACCAATGGGGGAAATAGTACATTTTAATACCACAACCCCCCCACACCCCAAGACCATATGTTAAGCTAACCTGGCTTTGTGTGGGGGATGGGAGAAAAGAAATACTCATCAAACTGGTTTAAGACACATCCCCCCCAAATCCTGTCATAAAATTACAAAGAAAAGTCGTAAAAAGGGGTGGGGTGTTCAAACACGAATACCTCACACCACTTGGTTTGCCGAAATTACAAATAAAGACATACAAAACATTTATCAAATTATGCAAAATCCCACATCACAACACTGCATTATCTGTGCCAAACACAATTACATTCTCATTGGCTATGCAGTATTCTTGCAAACACTTGACCACAGAGACAGTATAATGGTTGCGCGCCTGTGGGAAGGCTTATCTGCAAGTTAAGCCAGGATCCTCCTAGATTCATCCTTTTCCAAGGGCAATGAGGATGTTGAGTACACATCTCCCCTCTACATCTGGAGTCTTATCAAATATGACAAGGCTTTTGAGCAAGATGTGTTTTGAGTGCCTCTTTTTCTTACTGGTAAACTGTACCTCAGTATTTCTCTTGAAGCTGGTGGAATCCAGGAATGGCTTCTTTGTTGATTACATTTTCCCTGAGGAATCTTCGCATTCCAGGGTGGTTACTTTGAGAGAGGGGAATGTTGACTGCAGTGCATGTGGAAACCCAATCTTCACAAAACTTAACGAAAACTAAAAAACACATATTTAATACAGATCAAATGCAATAAAATTGGTTAAGATAAGTTACCCACTACACTGTCACCCTCATTAATAAAATATTGTGTGAGCTTATTAGTGTATGCACTCTCCTCTGCATCACCACATCAGAGACACACACACACATCTTTAAAACATTGAACAAAGTACATACAGCACGTTTAATCGTTTCATTTAATATTTTGATTTGTAAACAAATTTATTTCTCTCATATTTGCTCACACACACACCCACACACGTTGCAAACACATACTCACACACACCATTTGAGACGCAAACTGACAAGCACGCCTCTGTAACTTTCTAATTATGCTTCTCTAACATTTTCCATAAATGTACACATTAATCTAACTTTCCTTGTTTCTTTCAGCACGTGCAACCAATCTGGATGCAACAGCCTCTGTCATGGTCACTTGTTGTGTCTGTAGTCCTTGCTTTTCAGCCATTCTCGGCGCATGTTTTGTAGTATAAAAGTATGACTTTCAAGTGATGACTTTCGTCTGTGTTCTACCACAATATTGCATATGGTGCAAAACAGTTTACCATCATTTTTATGTAATACTTCAGGAAATTGACTTGCATGGACTTTAGCAGTAATATTTGATGGCAAATGTGATCTTTTCTAAGGCTAAGGTTATTGGTCAAATTTGCGGAAAACTTTAAGCATTTGGAGGCCATGCAAAATTTGCGGGGATTGATTGAATTTTCATTAATAGTTGTGATCACGACATCACAACTTCCTGGAGGGACTGAGTATTTCACAATCATCATTGAGTCATGCCATGCCAGCTGTATGGGATGGTATTAACCATTTGTCATCCAGATATATAAGATTTCCTTACACTGTGGTGAACTGGCAAACATTAAAGCAAAAGTCACAGCAACATCCGGTTTTCCAAATGTAATCGAAGGGATTAACTGCATGCATTTTGCTATTGCAATGGCACTGCAAAAGTTATATCAGTCAGCGATGAATCACCAAAAAAATTAGCTGGCATTACATCATCTATAACAGGAGAGCCTATAAAAATGGCAACTCCATACAGTCGCAGGTGCTTTTTCCAACTAGTGCAGCAAAAGAACAGTGAGTCACCTCAAAAAGCCATGCAAAGAGCAGAGATTCTATCTGTTGTGTCGCTTGGCACTGACACCACTATGAAGGCACCTTCAGAGAATAAATGTGCTTATGTAAATAGAAAGCATTGCCACTCTATTAATGTGCTGCTATTTAGTCCACAGAAAGTGTATTGCATTGTGCAAGCGCGTAGCATACTGTATAATGTGGCACACAATTAAGCTGGATTGGGAGAAACTAAGCTCACACACTGAGAAACTGACACATTTAACATAGTTGTGCAAGAAACGGCTGCAATCATACAAAAACAAAGTTGAAGAAATAATAGACTTTATTGTTTTAGAGCACCTTTTGCAGGTGTTTGACTCAAAACTCAAGACTTAGATGAAGAAGCAACATCCTAAGACAACAAGGGGAGCCACAGATCTGGCAGAGACATTCCTGGGCGAGCAGGGTCAGTGGAACCTACAAGAAGGAAAGAACGTTAATGAGAAGCCCAAAGCTATGTCTTGGGGCGAGACGGGTGGTGGTTCACAGTGTGGGGTTGGTCTTGTAGATCAGAGGGTCCAGAAAGAAACTATTTGTTATGACAGTAAGCAGAAGAGCCACATCTGCAGGTTTTGCACTGACAGAAAAAGAGAGGCAAATATGTACAGTGTACCCTGTTCCTACAAAAGGAGCAATCCTCTTATTAGTTACTGCCTGGACACAGGGAAGGAAGGATTCTCTTTATCTTGTGAAGTGGTTGAGTCAAGACAGCATGTATGGTCAGCACCCATCATATGATTGTGGCATTAATTGAGATTGGCAGACAGAAGTACGAGTTACCAATGCACATGACAGATAAACTGCCATATCCAGTTCTTTTAGGGCTGGATGTGCCCAGCCTAGAGAAGCTGTTATGGGGTGCACAAGTGGCAGAGACCCCAGAGGTAATAGCAGGATCCAATTTACCTGTAGAGCTATTAGGGCAAGTAAACAGGACATTGGGGAGAATTGGAATATAAACCACTCTCTCACACGCAGACTAAAGCGTTGGGTGAAAATTTCAAAAATATTTGGAAGAAGACACTCCAGGAATCTTGGCTGAAATTGGTGATGGCTGCCCAGCATGGACAGCCTGCTTCAAATCATCCCATAGATTTTTGATGATATTCAAGTCAGGGGACTGTGACGGCCATTCCAGAACATTGTACTTCTCCCTCTGCATGAATGCCTTTGTAGATTTCGAACTGTGTTTTCGGTCATTGTCTTCTTGGAATATCCAACCCCTGCGTAACTTCAACTTTGTGACTGATGCTTGAACATTATCCTGAAGAATTTGTTGATAATGGGTTGAATTCATCCAACCCTCGACTTTAACAAGGGCCCAGTCCCTGAATTAGTCACAGAGCCCCACAGCATGATGGAACCTCCACCAAATTTGACAGTAGGTAGCAGGTGTTTTACTTGGAATGTAGTGTTGTTCTTCCGCCATGCAAAGTGCTTTTTGTTATGACCAAATAACTCAATTTTTGTCTCATCAGTCCAAAGCACTTTGTTCCAAAATTAATCTGGCTTGTCTAAATGAGCGTTTGCATACAACAAGCGACTCTGTTTGTGGTGTGTGTGCAGAAAGGCTTCTTTCTCATCACCCTGAAATACAGATGTTCTTTGTGCAAATTGCGTTGAATTGTAGAATGATGTACAGATACACCATCTGCAGCAAGATGTTCTTGCAGCTCTTTGGAGGTGATCTGTGGGTTGGCTGTAGCCATTCTTACAATCCTTCGCATATGCCACTCCTGTATTTTTCTTGACCTGCCTGACCTGGGTTTAACAGCAACTGTGCCTGTGGCCTTCCATTTCCTGATTACATTCCTTACAGTTGAAATTGACAGTTTACACCTCTCAGATAGCTTTTTGTAGCCTTCCCCTAAACCAGGATACTAAACAATTTTTGTTTTCAGATGTTTTGAGAGTTGCTTTGAGGATTCCATACTGTTACTCTTCATAGAAGAGTCAAAGGGAAGCACAACTTGCAACTGACCACCTTAAATACCATTTCTCATGACTGGACACACCTGTCTATGAAGTTCAGGGCTATTCCAACCAATTTGGTGTTGTAAGTAATCAGTACTGAGCAGTTACATGCATTCAAATCAGCAAAATTACAAGGGTACCCAAATTTGTGCACAGCTAGTTTTTCACATTTGATTTAATTTCATACTAAATACTGCATCACTAAAAATCTTTGTTTGGAAAACACCCCAGTACTCAGATGTTCCTAGGAAATGAAAGACATACTACTGTTATGTTTTTGTTGAAAGTAGAGTAAATTATTATTCAGTCTTAAGGGATTCCCAAACTTTTTCATATGACTGTAAGTCTGTTGTGAAGGATGGAGTTTTACCCATGTTGAAATCTTTATCTGAAAAGACAATTGTTAATAACATACAATATAATACAGTAATCCCTCCTTGATCACGGGGGTTGCGTTCCAGATTGGTGAAAATCCGCGAAGTAGAAACCATATGTTTGTATGGTTATTTTTATATATTTTAAGCCCTTAGAAACTCTCCCACACTGTTTATAAATATTCTCCGCACAGTTATACAGTAAACCCTTGTTTATCGCGGTTAATCCGCTCCAGACAGATAAATGAATTTCCACGAAGTAGGATTCTCTATTTATAAATCTAATATTTTCACAGTTAGAGCATTGAAAACCTGTTTCCGACCTTCTAAATATGTTTTTTAACATTATTAGAGCCCTCTAGAAATGAAATAACACCCTTTAGTCAAAAGTTTAAACTGTGCTCCATGACAAGACAGAGATGACAGTTCTTTCTCACAATTAAAAGAATGCAAACATATCTTCCTCTTCAAAGGAGTGCTGTCAGGAGCAGAGAATGTCAGAGAGAGAGAGAGAAGTAAACAATCAAAAATCAATAGGGCTGTTGAGCTTTTATGTGTGCGAAGCACCGCGCGGGAAGCATATCGTATATCATTGAGGAGTTTTATTTAATACGTAATACATGCTCTGATTGGGTAGCTTCTCGGCCATCTGCCAATAGCGTCCCTTGTATGAAATCAACTGGGCAAACAAACTGAGGAAGAATGTACCATAAATTAAAAGACCCATTGTCCGCAGAAATCCGCAAACCAGTGAAAAATCCGTGATATATATTTAGATATGCTTACATTTAAAATCCGCGATGGAGTGAAGCCGCGAAAGTCGAAGTGCAATATAGTGAGGTATCACTGTAATGCAATGTGTCTTACTTCTGCAGATCCCGTGAAGTCCTCAGTCTTCTGTGCTCATTAATATGTTAGGGGATTTGGAGTACAGAACTGTAAGAGAATAGATAGATAGATAGATACTTTATTAATCCCAATAGGCACTTGTGGGGAGAAAGGAATAGCTGAACCATTTATTTTTCCCCAGTGTGTGACCTGGAGATATAAGGGGTGTGGTGTGAGATAGACCATGTAACTTGGAATTCTTTTTACAACTATAAAATTTTTTTTTTAAAGTTAAACAGTTATAGTGCCACTTTCTTCACTATGAGGGAAGTCGTTTTCAAAGCAGCAAGATGATGCACACCGAAATGGGGTGCATATAAGATGCATTCATCTGTTTCTACGTGTCGGTAAGCAGACACGTGCTTTCAGTCAAATGTAATGTCCCACTGGTATGGAACAACCGCTGGTGGAGAAAAGAGAGTCCATCGAAGTTTAGTATTTGCTGACACAGAGAAGGACAATAAAGAATGCATGATTTTGTTTTTGCGTTTTGCCCTTTAGAGCCACCGTAGTCGTTGTGTGGGCACATTTTTGAATCACATTTTTTATTCTTTCTTGATTTATTTTATGTCATTACATAGAATTTGTTTATTTAAGATGTTCTTTACACAGCTTTTGAATTTTGTGTATTCATTTTGTTTTTTTTTCCACTTAATTTCTATGGTTTGTTTTGCTGCAATAAAATACGACACTTTGATTTTAACCTATTTTTGTCTGTGTGTCTCACTACTACTGGTCTCAGTTGGTCCAGAAAAATTAGATACCCAGAGCAAAGCTAGTGTAAGGTCTCACAGACTAAATCAGCATTTTTTATAGTATTTTTTTTTTTTTCTGTTTGTACATGGTTGTTTTATAATTTGTAGAACCACGTTGCTTGTCCCTGAAGAAATGTTTACAGCTGTTCTAATCTAAGGGTGCATTTTTCGCATGCTCCAAAAAGTTTGAAATTCCTGAGGCATTTCTTAGCCTTATGAGTGGGTATCCCTTACTCACCCAGAATATGGAACCTTTGGAAAAACTACTATAATGAGATGGACATCTCCTATTTACCTTTAAGTCTTTTCCTGAAAATAAAATAAATACATAGAACTGTTTGTAATTTAAGTGCATTGTTCTGTTCTTTAATATGACCCCTGTTTATTTGTTTGTTGTGTTAGTTAGTTGTGTTAGTGAATTAAAGGAATGGATGAATGAGAACTACTTGTCTTTAAATACAGATAAAACAGAGATGTTAATTGTTGGAGGGAATGACGCTGATCACAGCAATATTTTGTCGTCATTTAACTCAGTTGGAATCCCAATTAATTTTACTGAATCAGCCCGCAATCTAGGAGTTATCTTTGACTCTAACAAGTCATTTAAAGCACATATTACAAAGTCGTCCAAAACATGTTTCTTCCATCTTAAAAATGTTAGGAAATTAAGGCGCTTTCTAAATATACAGGATTCGGAGAAATTAATTCATGCATTTATCTCTAGTAGGATTGACTACTGCAATGCGGTGTTCACTGGCTGTTCAAACTGTTCTTTATACAGCCTCCAGTTAATCCAAAATGCGGCTGCAAGAATTATTACAAGAACTAGCAAAATACCCATGCTTCGCAGCGGAGAAGTAGTGTGTTAAAGAAGCAATGAAAAGAAAAGGAAACATTTTGAAAATAACGTAACCTGATTGTCAATGTAATTGTTTTGTCACTGTTGTGAGTGATGAGTGTTGTTGTCATATATATATATATATATATATATATATATATATATATATATATATATATATATATTTACACACACACACATAAACATATATATATATATACATATCTATACATATACACATATATACATACATACATATCTACATATATACACACACAGCTATTTCGTATCAGTGCAAAACGCTGTTTGTTAAAACGGTTGACTCCCGCTCTTACGTGCAATAACAAATCAAATCATTCAGTTGTCTTTGCTCATATGTCATTTTAGAGCTGGACGCCTGGCATCTTTTTGGCCACAGGTTCGTTTCTGTTTGGTGTGAGGTTCTGTGTTGTGGAGATTCTCAGGATGGATTGCAGGTGCTCATCAGTGAGGCGACTCCTGTGTGCGGTTTTGTTAGTCTTTATCACTGAGAAGAGCTTCTCACACAGATATGTGCTACCAAACATGCACAAGGTTCGAGCCGCATGTAGACGGACTTTTTTTGTTCTTCAAAGTCACCAAAACGCCGTGCAAACTCAGTCGCGCAATAACTCTAGCCAGCGCGCTGCATTATGGGATCTGTAGTTTATTGTGTTACCAGCGCTTCATATACCCGGGCTTTAATAACAATAATACAGTATATAAAATGATCTCGGCCGGATATAATTACACGCCGGGCGGATGTGGCCCATGACCCTTGAGTTTGACACATATGGACTAAATAGAACTTGAAAAGATATATTTTTTCAAATGTGATCGCGCAATTCAGATAGAGTTGACGCGCACTACAGCCTGCATGCCTCAATGAGTCATCCTCCCCTCGCTCTTACTTTTTTACCGTTCATCTAATGAATACACTGAGTATGGCTTTACCAAAACAATCATTGATGGCGAATAAAGTATCCATTATTCGAGTATGTAGAGCGGGATATATATATATACATATATATATATATATATATATACCCGCGTATCGCAGCGGAGAAGTAGTGTGTTAAAAAAGGTAGAAAAAGAAAAGGGAACATTTTAAAATAACGTAACATGACTGTCAATATACAGTATTTGTTTTGTGAGTGTTACTGAGTGTTGCTGTCATCAAGGATTTGATTATCATTATTTCTTTCAATCAGGTTCGTACAGTATTTGTAGGATGTGTTGTGTTCAAGTTACATTCCGTGTTTGTCAATCGTTGTAAAGATGACAGGTTTCATTCATCGATTTGTTTCTTACTGCATCAATAAACAGCTCGCCTTCTTCTTAATCTGAGACCTGACACACTGCATGCACGGGTTTTTTTTAACACTGTCTTCCTTTAGCGGGACATTGACTTTTCCACCGTGTGCTTTGTTTCCGCAGTAGCTGGATTTATGAATATGCTTATCAGACGCTTCATATTTTTTGCTGCCTTTTCAATTGTGCCATCTCGTGCTATATCCATAGCTGTATTTAATGTTACCTTAGTCCTGGCACTTAAAACTTTCTCTCGCAGTTTCGCTGAGTTTGTGTCAAACACCACCCTGACCATCTCATCTTCCTCTCCATAAGCACAGTCCTTCACCCGTGAATATTTACCCGTGGCAGTTTGCTATTGGATTGCCGCTGACGGACTGGCCTTATATGGGCAGGCACTAAATTACAAAGCCAGCGCAGCCTGTCTATGAACTTAATTTAAAGTGTAGGTTTACATCGTGCTTTGTTTCCGAAGTAGCAGAACTCATGAATATGGTTGTATATGTCACTCGCTCGCTTCTCATTGTTTCGCTGCCTTCTCAATTATATAATGCATGTTTTCTTCAGCGCTTTTTGAGGTCTTTCTGGTTTTCTATGTACTGCGTGATTACGTGGGAGGCGTGATGATGTCACACGAAACTCCATACGGCGTTGAAGCTCATCTCCATTACAGTAAATGGAGAAAAACTGCTTCCAGTTATGACCATTACGCATAGAATTTCGATATAAAACCTGCCCAACTTTTGTAAGGAAGCTGTAAGGAATGAACCTGCCAAATTTCAGCCTTCCACCCACACGGGAAGTTGGAGAATTAGTGATGAGTCAGTGAGTGAGTGAGTGAGTGAGTGAGTGAGTGAGTGAGGGCTTTGCCTTTTATTAGTATAGACAAGAAAATATGAACACATAACTCCAGTTCTTAAATCTTTACACTGGCTCCTGGTTAAGTTTAGGGCAGATTTCAAAATCCTCCTTTTAACATATAAAGCATTAAATGGCCAAGGTCCGGCTTACTTGTCTGAACTTATCATGACTTACAAACCTGAGCGCACATTAAGATCTCAAGATGCAGGTCTGTTTAGGATTCCAAGGATTAATAAAATAACAGTGGGAGGTTGAGCTTTTAGTTACAGGGCCCCTAAACTGTAGAATGGTCTTCCTGCTTCCATAAGAGATGCCCCTTCAGTCTCACCCTTTAAATCTCAGGTGAAGACTCACTACTTCAGTTTAGCATATCCTGACTAGAGCTGCTGATTAACTGTACATACAGCATCTCTGTTGTTAGTCATTAGCACTATAACATAAGTAACATAATAATTATATTTGAATACTAACCCTCACCTATTCTGTTCCTGTTCTCGGTACCCAAATGTGGCAATTGGTGCCACGGCCCACCTCCCAAGTTGTTTGCCTGCCTATGGTAAAGTCATCCCTGATGGAGGATCACAGGAATCATGGGAAAGACGTTTCTGCCGTGGAATGGCCAAATGGGGAGGCAGCTTGATGGATGAGGTCTCCAGGACTCTAAAAATATCCAAATCTTATTATGTGATATCATCTACTGTTAAATTCTGCTCCGTACTTCTAAAATTTTTATTATTATGCTGTATTAAGGAATTGTTCTGTTCTGTGTATGGTACTGTATTGTATTGACCCCCTTCTTTTGACACCCACTGCACGCCCAACCTACCTGGAAAGGGGTCTCTCTTTGAACTGCCTTTCCCAAGGTTTCTTCCATTTTCCCTACAAGGTTTTTTGGGAGTTTTTCCTTGTCTTCTCAGAGAGTAAAGGCTGGGAGGCTGTCAAGAGGCAGGGCCTGTTAAAGCCCATTGCGGCATTCCTGTGTGATTTTGGGCTATACAAAAATAAACTGTAAGTGTATAAACTGTATTGTATTGTTTGTTTACATAATTGTTAAATGAACTGCTCTGCTTTTTTATGTTTTTCTTTAATATTTAGTATTAAATATTATAACGAGCTGGATCACCCTCGGTGAAATGCGCCACATGGCCGTAGTGCCGTAACTGACGCTCCCTCACAATGCAGGTAATGTGCCTCATTCTGGACTCCAAGGACAACTGCTCATTCGACACAAAGTCAAACCAACAGTACCCAAGGATTTTCCAGAGACACACAGTATCAAAGGAGTCCAGTCTTCATCTCAGGTCACTGGATAGCGTCTATGTCTTGCAACCATATAGCAAGACAGGAAGCACCAGGACTCTAAAGACTTGGACCTTTGTCCTTTTGCATAGATATCGGGAGGAACACACACCCCTTTCTAGCGACCTCATGACCCCCCATGCTCTCCCAATTTATCTACTGCCTTCATAGGAAGAGTCACCAGAGACATGAATTTCACTGCCAAGGTAAGTAAACCCCTCAACAAGGTCAACACACTCACCGCAAACAGACAAAATGCTGATGGCTGTGCCCAAGATGTCATTAAAGGCCTGGATCTTGGTTTTTATCCAGGACACTCACAAGCCCAGACACTCAGATTCCTCACTCAGTCTCTCGAGCTCCCCAATAAGAGCCTCCATGAAGATCACAACATCGTAAATAAAGTCAAGGTCTGTGAATCTTTCTTCACCAACAGATGCCCCAGAGCTGCTGGACCCCATGACCTTGCCCAACACCCACACAAGTACAAGCACTGAACAGAGTAGGAGCAAAAACACACCCCTGACGAACCCCAGAATCAACTGGGAAAAATGCAGAGGTCCTGCCTCCGCTCTGCACAGCATTCACAGTGCCAGTGTACAGGCCAGCCATGATATCCAGCAACCTCAAGGGGATCCCGCGAACACTCAGGATGTCCCTCAGGGCAGCTCGATCAACGCTTTGCAAAAATCAACAAAGGCTCCAAAGAAACTGCCGATATTCGCGTTTGCAGATGTGCCATACTCTTTAAATTTCTTAGTGATTGATTTAATTGGAATCCAGGGGATATTCTTTGACTCTGGTATTTTCTTATATCCCCCCCTGTGCTTTGTAATCACCTTTTCACTGAGCTGTTTGCAGTGTTCTTTTGTTTTCAAGGTCTAGGCCACAAGTCGGACTTTCCAGATGCATGTGCATGTATACTGCAATTACCTAAAACTCCTTGACTACAGAAAGGAGACCTCCATTAAACTAATGTTGTGACTTCTAAAACCAGTTGGCTTCACCAGTGATAGTAAAGGGATTGAACACTTATGCAATCAATCATTTAGTGTTTTATCTGTAATAAATCTTGACCACTTTGCAGAGATATGTTTTCACTTTGACATTTTAAGTACTTGGGGATTTTTCTGGATTTATGGACAATCAATATTGTGTCCTGGATTTCGACTAACTTTGTTTGCTTTTAGGTCTGACTTTTTGTGTTTGTTTTCCCTCTTTGTTCTAATTTTGTTTTTGTTCTGAAAGGTTTTTTTTAAAATAAATATGTTAAAATATAACAAACTTTTGTTTTTTTCACGTTGTTAGAATTTTTTTCTTAACAGTTTCCCCTCCTACTTTCTGAATTTTTATTGCTATTTAAATATTTTTTAATTGTGTGTGACCTGTTTCTTAATTTTTCGGTGAGGCTCAGGCTTGGTCTAAGGAGGTTGAACTTCATTTTGATATTAAAGTAGCACTGAGGCCTTCCTACACTGTGTGCACAATTATTAGGCAAGTTGTATTTTTGAGGATTAATTTTAATATGGAACAAACACAGTGCTATCAGTCAATCCAAAATGTTAATAAACCTGAAACCTGAATGTTTCACAACGGAAATGTGAGTGTGAACATCATCAGGGGAATACATATGTGCGCACAATTATTAGGCAACTATTAGTGTGCGGATTTATTATGCAACTAAAGGAAAAATGAAAATTTTCCCATCTCACTTGTTTATTTTCATCTGTTATAGTGAGAATAATAAACAAACACCTCAAAATTTACAAATAAACATCTCTGACATTTCAAAAAAAATAAATCATTCAATCAATGACCAATATAGCCACCCTTCTTTCCAATAACAGTCATAAGCCTTTCCATTCATGGAGTCTGTCAGTTTCTTGATCTGTTGACGATCAGCTTTTTGTGGAGCAGTGACTACAGCCTCCCAGACACTCTTCAGAGAGGTGTATTGTTTTTCTCCCCCATAAATCTAGCGTTTAAGAAGTGCCCACAAGTTCTCGATAGGGTTTAGGTCAGATGAGGAAGGGGGGCCATGTCATTATTCCTTCATCTTTAAGGCCTTTACTGGCTGGCCACGCAGTGGAGAACTTCGATGCAAGTGATGGAGCATTGGCCTGCATAAAAATCATGCTCTTCTTCCTGTATCACTGTTTGAAGAAAGTGTCTTTGAAAAACTGGCAGTAGGTTTGGGAGTTGATTTTGAGTTCATCTTCAATGCAAAAGGTCCAACTAGCTCATCTTTAAAAATACCAGCTCATACCAGTACCCCACCTCCACGTTGGAGTGGAGCTCTGTGCCCATTACTGATCCACAGGTCCATCCATCTGGTCCATCAAGAGTCACTCTCATCTCATCGGTCCATAAAACCTTTGAAAAAATCTGTCTTCAGATATTTCTTGGCCCAGTTTTGACGTTTCAACTTATGTTTCTTGTTCAGTGGTGGTTGGGTTTCAGCCCTCCTTACCTTGGCCATATCTTTGAGCACTGAACACCTTGTACTTCTGGGCACTCCAGGTAGGTTGCAGCTCTGGAATATGAAAGTACTGGAGGATAATGAGTTCCTGGTAGCTTCACGTTTGATTCTTCTCAAATCTTTGGCAGCTAATTTGCGTCTTTTGTTCTCAACACGTTTCTTGCGACCCTGTTGACTATTTGCAACAAAATGTTTGATGGTTCTGTGATCACACACCAATATCTTAGCAATTCCAAAAGTGCTGCATCCCTCTGAAAGACTTTTTACAATTTTTGACTTTTCAGAGTCAGTTAAATCTCGTTTTTGGCCCATTTTGCCTGAGGAAAACTAGCTGCCTAATAATTCTGCACACCTTGATATAGGGTGTTGATCTCCTTAGGCCACACCCTCCCTCATTACACAAATACACATCACCTGACGTACTTAAATCCAATAAGCATTCAAGTTAATACAGCTTGGAGTTGGAATATACGCATTAAAAATGATGATATGGTCAAAATACTCACTTGCCTAATAATTGTGCACACAGTGTAGAAGTGAAGTGAGTCAGGCTTATCATAAAAAATTCATTATTTGCTAATAAATATGACAGTAATTTTGAATAAAAACAGATTTTTCAGCCCATCAAGCTCATCGATACTATCCACGTAATTTCTCCAAAATAACATCAAGTCTAGTTTTGAAGGTCCCTAAAATCATAATTTTATCCACGTCTGTGGATCTCTGGACAAAGAAAAACCTTTCAAGATTTGTGTGGAATTTCCTCTTCAATAGTTTTCATCTAAGTCCCGTATTCTTGTTGAAGAATTAATTTTAAAGTATTCGCAGGTTTCCACTATACTAATGGCCTTTTTAATTTTAAACACTTCAATAATGTCACCTGTTTATCCCAATTTGCTCAATTTAAAAACGGCAGTCAAATACTTTCAGTTTTCCCTTGTAGTCCTGGAATCAGATAATTCTCTCTTCTCTGGACTTTCTGTAGCGCTGCTTGTATTCCCTGTAATGGGAATATGACACTGTATATGAAATAAGAGACGAGAAAATGAAACAGGCACGGGCCAAAACTGGACAGACTAAGCCTTGGGTCAAAGCCCAGATTGCCAGACATAAAGTCATGATACCTTGCTAAATGGTCAATAACTTTCAAGAAAGAATACCAAGTACCTTATCCTAGTCATAAAGCAAAAGAGAGAGTTGAAAATATGTTTCCAGAATCCTTTTTAAACTGAAAAAAACCTAAAGAAAAATGCTCCTTATTATTATTATCCTCTATATTTGAAAATCAATATGTGCACAATACAGATGTTTATATTATGTTAATGATAACATCTGTTGAAGAAAAACAATGGGCTCAGAGTTGTAATTCTATATGTTGCAACTGGCCACCTAGATTTGACACAGGAGGCACGTATAAAAGTACAAAAGACTTTTATTTTCTTCAGCTGGAGGGCACGTCTTCCCCATAATCCCCCCAGCCACAACACAGTCCCAAACACAAGCACTAAACACCAAAACACTCCTCTCTTCTACCACCACTCCTCCACAAGCTTTGCCCTCCTCCTCCCGACGCTGAATGGTGGTCGCTGGCTCCCTTTTATCAGGCACCCGGAAGAGCTCCAGGTGGTTGATTGCCAACATTATACTGCACTTCCAGGTAAGGCAAAACTAGTGCCCAAAAGGGGCCAGCCGCTCCTGTTGCAGCACCCCCTGGTTGTGCCTGTGGAACCCCACATAGCTGCACAGAACTCCAACCCCCATGAAGCCCTGGGGGAGTCCGAGGAACTGCTGCAACCCAGGGAGGCTGCCATCTAGTGTCCAGGGTGTGATACTAGGCTTCCCACCCTTGTCACCCTGGCAGATGTGGTGAAGGGGTGTCCTGGCCAAGCATGGGCCCCCGCCATCCGTCACAATGTATAGCTGAGACACTAAAACAGAACTTAAAGTATGCCACTGTGTCTATATTTTAATTAAAATTGTAAAGGTTTTTATAGGTTTTTCTGACTGACCAGGCTGTCCACAAAAGCATCAGTTCATATCCTACCTCGACATGTTCCTATCAAAGTTCAATTACACATGGCCTCTTTTCAAAATTCTGCTGAGATGTTAAACAGTGAACTTTATACACCTAACTGACCCAGACAGATGTCACTTTTAATCGATGATAAACTGCCATTTCAAAGGTCAATGCTTACTTTGCTGCCACAGAACAGATTTAATACAGAAAATCATCCTAACAGAGAGATTAATATCAAACCTTTCAACACATCAAGTGTCACACGCTTTCTGTTGTTACATGGTAAGGCACATGTAAACGGTGAAAAATGAATTCTTTTGCTATTCTTGTTTAATTTGTCTTTCTTTTTATTTGAATTGCTTTACATAAGGCACCACTATTATTGCTTCTAGTGTCTATGATATTTGCTTGTATGCTTTCTCATTATGTATTAAAAATTTCAAATAGCATTGAACTAAAGCAAATAAAGCTTTGATTACAGTCATGTGGTGTGCATAAATAATTACATAGGCTCAAACTAATCAAATGTCACCATAGTCTCAATGAAGTAAATCATATCAGCTTAGGACAATGCAAACCACAAAATTACACTACTGGAGATACTTTGACAAAAGAAAATAAAAAGTGGAAATGAAACTAATAATAAGTAAGCACTGTAGGGTTGAGTCGTCCCCTCCCACAAAGCACATGGCCACTTTCACTTGCAACTTTCTGCTTTATCATAAGTACAGTGTAGCTCACAAGTTTAAAATGAAAAAAAAAAAATAGTGCTGCTTTTACTTGTCTTATTTCCTTTGATAAAAAAAATCGGAGGAATGGTTTCTCTTTGCTGAAAGTACAACCATTCTTTAAAGAAAGCTGAAGATGGTGCTTGGAACAACTTGGTGGTTGTTCTACACTCATTAACTACATGCTAATAGAAAATACATATGAATACTGTGGGATATGGCCGGCAGCTTATTCCGGCCAATACCCCCAAGCTGCCAGATGGAGTCCTCCCTGCAAAGTGGAGATGCCCTGAATGCCAGCAGGGAATACTGGACAATGTAGTTTTTATTCTCAGCCCTGTTGGATACCTTGGGGCCCGCTAAAGGACGCTGCAGGGAGGCACAGAGACTATTTGCCGTATGCCCAGGAAGTACATCAGAGTCACGTGGACAAAGGGAACGATGTGCTTCCTGGGTGAAGAAAAAGAAGGATTTTTATCTGACCTGGAAGTATTCCAAGTCACATGGACAGAGAGGGTAAAACTCTTCCGGGTCAAGGACTATAAAAAGGGCAGTGAAACACCAGAGCATTGAGCTGAGCTGGGAGGAAGGGTGGCTAAGTGTCTGGGAGTTGGAGGATTGATTATTATTATTATTATTATTATTATTATTATTATTGTATTGAATAGTTAATGAGTAGTGTGGAGTGGAGGGTGCTTGGTGCACATAATTATTATAATAAAAAGAAGAATTATTGCACTTTTACCTGGTGTTTGGTGTGGTACCTTAGGGTTCAAGGGAGCGATAGCCCCCCTTACTGCCACAATACATATTATTCAAAATATGTATTCAGCGTATTAAATATGTAAAACAGACATGGATAAAGTTTAATGTGTAGGTTCTGAAGCACTTCATTCAAAAATAAACATGGAAATTTTGCGACACCTTATTTAACAGTATAGGAGGACATGCTGTTAGGGTACAATATTCAAGATAAGGAGGCACTTGTAATATATAGTACAAGGTGCTCAAAAACACACAAAAGAATTTGGCAGATATATATATATATATATATATATAATATTCTGAAATTTTTATTGAAAACAACAGAGGTGATAAATGAAGAAAAGAATCATTGTGTAGCTTGTTAAGTAGCCAGTACTTCTGATCAAGTGAGCTTGAATATGTGTACTTTGTGCTTTAGCAAAATCACTTAGCAAAAAAAAGAGTGCTTCCTGTTTCTTGTCTTTACATGCATGTTCCACTTTTCTTCACCTGTTGAAGCATTAGTACAGAATTCTGTATGTGAAATATGGACTATAAAATTAAGCTTTGCAAAGTAATGGATAATCAGAAATATACAGTATATATATTTGACAGAAAACTTCAAAAATTAACTTTATATAACAAACTTTACAGATTGTTCTAAATGTTACATATAAGGTAACTGTAATGGTAGGAATTTTCAAAATATCATCAGAATACTATTATTACTTATTTTGCAAAAAGTGCTACCCAAACTGAATTGTTAACAATTGGTAGGTTAACATGATGATGTTCTCTTCAACTTCAAGTCAAAATCTCAATCAACATTAGAGGAATTCAGCAGAATATATTGTTGTATTCATTATATTACGTTATACACTTGTGATTCAGACTTCATCATCAGGAATTTTCAGACTTGCACTGACCATGGAGTAAAGGTTTGTGGATCCTGTGGATGAATCTAAAATAAAGAAGGTTGGAATCACTCAATAGTTTCCTCATACAGAGCTACAAAGGAGATCAGCTATCAAAATACATGATTTAAATATGGTTATCATGTAAATCAAAAGACCACAAGTTTCTAGAAGAAAAATAATAAATAAAAATATGATTGCACATTTTGATTTTACAGTATCTCCCATGTATGGAAAAATGTATTCCATAATTTTCAGAATCTGAAGCCAAGGACAACAATTTTTAATTAGTTAGACAAGTGCATTGGCAATCTTGTTGATGCTAAGCCTGAAAGTGGCTTTCAGAGTTATGTTTTCCCACATTTATATAGAATATAAAAGATACCAAGAAAATAATTTTAAAAAACCATTCATTTATTTATATTTTAAATACTTCAGTAGAGATCCGTGTTATGGTTTGTGGCATTTCATATATTCTGTCTAAGATGGTTTGCTAATGAGTATATAGAGAATTTTTCTTTCCTTATGTGTATGATTAATATGATTTTACATGACCATTCTAAAATTTTGATGTCATAAAGATAAGAAATACAGGGAGGCTACATTCTGAATGCTTTTAAAAAACAAATATTTATGGTTGTATTTCCCAATAGAAAAGGCACCTATTAAGGAAATCATTTGCTTTCTCCAGCATTAAAAGCAACAGACCATAGAGTATGGCCAGTGGCTCAGTACATTCCTGGTGACATTTTGTCTTTTCTAACATAAAACCTCACTGGGCAGCGTTCTTGGGTATGAAGAGAGAGAGAGTCTTTTACATAAAATTGTTATTTTCATTACTAGGACCATTTCTGAATCTTCAGTTGTGCCTTGCTAAGAGATCTCTCCAAGGAATGTAATTTCTTTGAAGCAATAGGTGAACTGAAGTGAACTAAGTTTCTGTTACGTGGCTGGACATCTGATCTGTGTGTAGAATAAATGAACAGCTTAACTGTTTGTATTAGGACATTAACCTCTGCAAGTGAAGCTCTTCTCATTGTAACTTAAACAAAAATCAACATACAAATCGTAAAAAAACACTTACAGAATTCAAAAAATGGTCAACATCTAATTAGTGATGTACTAGTGAAAAATATCATCATTATAATAATGATGATAAAATGGAAAGAAAGTATACTGTATTCCACCCCACTGGAGTGGAAAGTAGCCACATATAGATTGCACTCTATATGTGCAAGGCATTCAATAATTCAACTTAAAATCTTTCACTTTTATCTCATTGAAAATTGCCTAAAATGTACCCAGGGCAAGATCCAACCTGCAAGCATTGCAATCGAGCTCCAGCCTCACTTGACCACATGTTTTGGGAGTGCATCAAATTAACATCATTTTGGACAAAAGTCTTTCAACGTTTACCAGACAGCCTTGGTGTCACATTCACTCCTAGCCTATTAACAGCTGTGTCTGATGTACTGCCAGACAGGTTTAAAGTGGACAAGAACAAATTCATCGTAATAATCTATACCACACTGCAAACATGTAGACATATCTTGCTTTAATGGAAGAATCCTAACTCACATTTTTAAGTCAGTGGGTGATGTTCTATACTATTTGAAATTGGAAAATAAATCAAAACCATGACATGATATAATTAATAACATTTTATAATAATTTATATCTAGGGACAACCCCAAACTGGGGCAACAGTTCACCTTTCAGCCATAACCGAAAGCACCCAGCCAAGACTATGATGCAGTGGCTTCAAGTTAATCTTTGACTGTTCTTGAGTGTCCCAGAAAAAGCCCAGACCTAAACCCCATGGTACAAATGTGGGAAGGCCTGCAGATGCACGCTTATAGATATTTTCAATCCAGTCTAATGGAGCTTGATAGAATCTGCCAGGAATAATGGGATAAACTGCCCAAATCTAGAAATTCAAAGCCTGTAGAGACTTACCCAGGAAGACTTGAAGATGTAATTGCTGACAAAGGTTTTTTTTTTTTATAAAGTACTGAATCAGAATACTTATATGATTAAAAGATTACAGTTTATGATTTTTATTAATTTAAAAAAACTTAAAAAAAACATGTTTTCATTTTGTCATCATAAAGTGTAGACTGATGCGCAAAAATGCTGATCTTATTCTTTTAAAAGTAAACAGAAAATGTTTAAATGGTGTGAATACTTTCTGAATTCCCTGTATGCTGTGAATAACATATATTTGAACAGGCTATGTTAAGGTTATAATAGTAATATTAAGAGTTTTAATAATAATGAAAGAAATACCACAATTATAACAGTAAAAATAGAGAAAGAACACACATAAACAAGCTGAGTTATTTTAGAGATAACTAATAAACAAAATGTATTTTTTAATATTAATCACAACAAGCATTAAAGAAATGCTATACTTTAACAAAGATCTTCCATACATTTTCCTAATGATAGAATTACAGTATGTCTACTATTAACTGCACAAGGCCTACTCAGTCTCTGCGCTGTCCTTATTAGAGCCTAAACATGCTTTAAAATGGCATTAATTA